>NC_140351.1:2184460-2402211 GCF_963514085.1 Chelon labrosus | reverse complement strand
ATGGGGTCACAAGTGGCTCAGGTGACCTCAAAGTGTGGTCTGGGTGATCGGATCCTAAATGTGTTGTGTACACACACCTATACACAGATAAATTAAGGAATTAAGAGAAATAAAAACACGCATTTTACAAGGTCACAGCAACTGCTGTACGGTACCATAGTTCCATTCTGGGCGCCTGGTCTGAGGGCTTTACTAAGTGTTGGGACGTTAAGGGCAGCATTGGAACTATTAAGGATCAATTATAACATCAGGTCTTTGAAAATAGGCAAGCAATGGTCACCAGATCCTATAGAACTTTTCTTCTGACCTACGTATAGAGTAGCGTATCTTCTCTAGCCTTAGGCAGGACATGAGGTCCTGCAACCATTGGGAGTGTGTGGGAAGGAGAGCTCCTTTCCACCTGAGCTAAATTGATCTATTGACCAGAAGAAGGGCAAACGATGGGGCAGAACATCTGGTTTTAGGCAGCCCCCCCTTCTTTCATGACACCAAAAAGGGCTAAGAGTGGACCAGGTTCTATGACAGTGTCTAGGGTCAGTGAAGGGTCTGAAACCAACTTCTCCAGAACGTTCCAAGGCTGGGACATGCCCAGAACATATGAATTGTTACGGTCTCTAAGGCTCAATAGACACATAACATATGAAGGGACGCCAGACAAGAGTTGGAGGATCTACAAAAATGTGTGTTTTCTTGAAATTCAAAAACAAGAGCAGTAGACAAACAAACTCAAAGAACCAAAAAGGACTGTAGGTGCCGGCTAAAAAGAACAAAAGAGGAACTCGGACACAAGGCCAGCCCACATAGGGCCGTAGGACCCCGACCTCATCCCGACTGAATTCAAGTGCTTGAACTAAAAATAAACAACATGAACTAAAACCGAAAACAGGACTACCGGTCACCTACAATCCATTTGGACTTTGGACGTTTGTCGCAATTGGGACTGATATCTGGGAACATCTTAGATTAGATAGTCTCAGTTTAGATGTATAAGCTCTGTGGACAACATTGAATCGGAGCAGGGAGTGGCGAGTTTGGCTCAAGTCCCATCCACGAACATGGAGGGGGTGGGGCTTACATGACCTATACTGCAGCCAGACACCAGGTTGTTCTCTGGGGGAACCTACAATAGAACCAACATCAACTGAACAAGCATGTCTCTGGACTGTGGGAGGAAGCTTGAGCACCCAGAAAGAAACCCACGGACCCAGAACCTCCTTGCTGTGAGGCGTCAGCGCTAACCACTTCACCATAAGTTTGTGTCCCCAACTTTCAAAAAGGCTCCAAGTTCAAACTCCCAACTTTCATCTGTGGATTCCCTCCTACTGCGTTCAGAGGCTCCACACAGAGAAGTGAGGCTGTCCTGCAAACAAAAGGGATCCCCTCTGGAATTAGTTTGTACGTATAAAATAAAATAATAATAAAAAAAAAAAGGCCTGAGTGTGCTCATCACGCTGGTTTTTATCATAATTAAATTTCAAGGGGTAGTAACGCTGGCTCGCTGGGAGAAGGGATGATGTAGCAGTTATCCATTTTAAATAGAGTTTTCAGGTTCCCGCACGGAAAATACTTTTTAATCGCGCCCACGTCGTTAATTAATTAGGCCGTGTTTAATTCTAGCTTTAGAAGAGAGACTGCACTGCCCTATCCGTGACTATTCACGTCTATTTCGAAGCCGTAGAAGGAAACAGTCCATTTAGATGACTCTCAAGTCGTCCAAGTATATAACTGATATTATTTGTCGCAGGACTATATTACAAAATATAGCCACATATAAAAACTTTCAGTCTTTTTAAATAAGTGTTTCCACAGTGTGTCTGTGTGTGAAGAGTCTGAGAGTGGCTCGCCGGTCATTCGCTTCAAACTGAGGTC
Organism: Chelon labrosus; assembly: GCF_963514085.1. Taxonomy (NCBI): domain Eukaryota; kingdom Metazoa; phylum Chordata; class Actinopteri; order Mugiliformes; family Mugilidae; genus Chelon; species Chelon labrosus. The sequence goes on along the minus strand of NC_140351.1, from coordinate 2,400,342 downwards.
ATCAGCCTCCAGGGTGCTTCTGTTGAAGTAAGCACTTCACTCTATAGCGTGTCCTCTTCTGGCAGGTTCATTAATGATCGTGAGAAACAGTTTCAGTCTTTTCATTTGGAAATAACACAGGTAGTCAGATGCAGCTCTGGCCACCCACTCATAGTCGACTGTGTCTGTGTGGGTCTTGGAGACACACTCACACACACACACACACACAGAAAAAAAAAGGTCAAGAGTGATGTCCATGGCAGCTCAACCTTCAGTATAATGCAAACGGGTGATGAGTCATTTCATATTCACCATCTATTCTGATTTGTTGAAACAACGTGATGCTCAGTTCACAAGGCAAACTGGAGCGAGAGATACTTGGAACAAAAAGCCAAAAGAATTAATTATAACGGACCAGACCAGCTTATCACAGGGGGGATTAGTGGGGAGTAAAAAAAAAAGAAAGAAAGAAAGCTGTCATCAAATACGTGGGCAAATTCCAATTAAAACACCACCGCACACAAACCAGTTTAAACCAAATTAAAAGTGTGCTACAAAACTCAAATCAAATCCACCTTACCTGGGCAAGCTGGTGCCCCAGTACTTCCTGTCTCTGTCGATTGATCTAATACTGTTAGAAAAAGGCCGGCTGGCATGAAACCATGCACAATGGCTGCTCCCCTTTCCTTTAACACATCTATAACTACAGCATAACCCTGTGGAGAATATAAAACAGATCGTCCAGCTGATTACTAAAAAACCTAAAGATACACTACCTGGCCAAAAAAAAAAAGTCTCCACCTGGATTTAACTAATCAAACAGGTAGGAGCCTCCTATTGGATAATTACTGCATGAGTGATTATCTTTCAGCTGACAGCAAGTTATTTAAGCCCAACTGATGCAATGAGTAGCTTCTCATTTCTTCAACAGCCATGTCTAAAGACACATCCTGTGGTCGTCTGTTTGAGAAGGGTCAAATCATTGGCATGCATCAAGCAGAGAAAACATCTAAGGAGATTGTAGAAACTACTAAAACTGGGTTAAGAACTGTCCAAGGCATTATTAAAAACTGGAAGGATAGTGGAGAACCATCAGGGTAAGAAGAGAGGCAGATGAAGTGATGCACCCATCATGCCTAGTGTCTACTGTACAAGCCTGTGGGGGCAGTGCTATGATCTGGGGTTGCTGCAGTTGCTCAGGTCTAGGTTCAGCAACATTATGTGTTACCAGGTTATTCCATCAATGGATTTTTTTCTTCGTATGCAGATTATCAGTTTGATCCCCTCTCAAGACACTGAGCGGTGTTTAGACAAAGATAAAACAGAAGCCTAATGAGTCACTGTAGCTCAAATTGCTGATAAATGTGGTAAACTGTTTTGTGGGGGGCTGATTTGCTGCAGGTGACCAGTCGGGGGGGCTCCATTCTGACCCATTTCCTCTGCCGAAAGCACCAACAATAGGCACGCGAGCATCAGAACTAGACCACAGACGGTGGCCTGGTCTGATGTGTCACATTTTCTTTTATTTTTTTCCATCACATGGATGCCCTGGGTGCCTATGTGTCGCTCATATAGGCGACATATGGCAACAGGATCTCGCTGTTGCCATGGAGCTGTGCCTGTTCTGCAACAATGAGCACACAGTGGTGGACAGCAACATGACAAAACATAAATTCCAGGGCCCAGGTTTCACACACAGACATCATTATTATTATTGTTATTCACTTCGCAGGTTGGTGGTTTTATGTAAATTACAGTACTGTAAATCTACTGAATAGTATTCATGCAGTGAATGAGGTACAGGTGAAACCATATTTTCATTTTGACTGAATAAAACCTGATGGATTTACTTACTGTGAAGTGCAATAGTTGAGTTGGAAATGTTTTAATTCATTGCACATTATCAGCTCCTGTACCACTGCTCATTATTCTGGATCTGCATCTAAAATGAACCCAATCAGAAAATATTTTCATTAATTATGGACCGATAAATGACATCCACCGATCAGCCACAACATTATGACCACTGACAGGAGAAGTGAATAACATTAAAACCATCTTGTGACAGTTCAGTGTTCTGCTGGGAAACTTCTGGACCTGGCATTCATTGGTGTGGATGTTACTAAGACATGTAGCACCCACCTAGACCAGACCAGGCACCCCCACCCCATAGCAATGACACTCCTTGATGGCAGCAGCCATCCCCAGCAGGATGCAGCCACAAAAACACTTTAGGAACAACTAAAAAAAACACGAAGAACAGCACAAGGTGTTGACCTGGCCTCCAAATTCACTAGATCCCAAACTGATCAAGTATCTGTGGGATGATCCACAGAGGCCCCTCCCCTCAAAGGCCCCCCCCCCCACTAACAACAGGACACCCTCAGAAGGCCCATGTCCATTCTCTGATGAGTCACCACAAGGAAGACCTGCGCAATATTAGGAAGGTGGTCATAATGTTATGGCTGTATAGAGGTTACTGGTGGTTGAACAGCAAAAAAACAGCTGCTCCATCTATGAGCTTCCTCTACATTTCTATCAATAAAGCTTCAGTTCAGTCCCTAAGATGCTAATGCATCTTTTTGTCTGTTTAAGTGACCCGTACAATCACACATCCTGCCCCCACCATCAACACACATCCACTACTGCTGACTAACGTTGATAAGTGGCCCAGCTGACATTGCTTGTTTGGCTCCTGCCTCTAATTAAAAAACATCCGGGTGTCTGATTCCCCCCCCCCCACTTCTTCCCACAACGGGCCGATCCACGCTGAACTCCTGCGAGATTAAAAATGCTAAGTGGTTGGCTTGAGGCAGCCGCAGAGTCCTCATCACTTCTAGTGGTGTGGTTTCATAAAAGTAATTCAGTTATTGATTCACCAGTCAAAAGTGATATGTGTTGGAGTCTTGAGGGCGTTGGAAAGGTTGATCTATAGATGAGGTAGAGCTGGAAGACGCACGAGGGGGGCGATGCAGCGAGAATGAGGATGGGAAAGAGGAAGCTGAAATAGTTAGGTCACAGATGTTATGTTGATGTCTCAGCATGCAGTGATGTGGCAGCTGCTTCACTTTAGTTTTTTTCTTTCTGCATGAATATTTAATCATCGCTACAGACGCAGACAGAACTGACAGCATCTTATCGCTCAGATTTGACGTCTGACACGGCTGTTTGGAGTTGAAGCCGCTCCTTTAGCTTTGAACGAGCCGTCAAAGATGAACTTATTAAATAAAAAGAGTGGCTAAAATCAAGAGAGACCGTCTGTTCTGTTGATTCAAAGATTTATTGATCAAATGCTCATTAAACTTTGATGCAGACTCCCTGTGAGACTGAATGTGCAGTTATGAGCGAACGCTGCGATCGGCCTGAAACGGAAAAAAAGTCAAATGACTCGGGATACAAGTGACGGCTCACAGGTGATCTGATGCAAATCAGCACCGAACAGCTGATTGAGGTGATGAAGAGTTTGTTGGACTGTTAATAGTTAATCCTTTACAGAATAACTTGAACTTGAAATATGCTTCTCTTCCCATCCTAGTGCTCATTGCAAGTCTTTTTTATCTTTTCTTTTTTGCCTTTTATCCAAGAGTCAAACAAGCAAACATCAGATCTTTTTTTTTTTTTAAAAAGAGCAGCTAAAAATTAATGAAAACAACAGTGACCCTTGCCTAATATCACTACAGCTAAGTTGTGCCCTTTTGTATTATTTTATTGAAGGTGAGAGTGATCATTTTCTGCAAAAATAAAAACTGAAAAAATCCCTGTAGTGGTTTTTATCTGTGCATTGATTATTTAACAAGGCGTATTTGTGTACAGTGTGCAGGACAGTCGGGCTCAGCGCCTCAGCTCTGCAGGGACTCTTCCTCTTCCCGTCGACGCTGCATGTCAGTTAAATTCATTTAAATCTGAAATACTTAAAGAAAAAAACATAAACTAGTTGGAGACCATTTTGGGCAAGACAGCAACAAAACTGCAACTGAAAACGAAAAGCGTTAAAAGGAAAGAAAGCGCAGATGGGACAACACAGGACTTAAATCCTGGTCTTCTGAGTCTCTTTCCCTCACCGCCCCATCCATGGACTTTTATTAATATTTCATACATTACAGTTGTGTTCACAAATTCCCAGTAAATTCCCGCCCTTGTGCACAAATCAAACACCTTGACAGAAACGTGAAACTCTGCACAAACTTTCCGAAGATATCAAGACTTTGAGCGTGCACAATCGAGAGTAAAGGCAGCAGCAGGAAACCCGATGACACTTTGCGCAGTCTGGGGCTTCTTGTCCTCCATCCAGGGCAAATTTCCATCTTCCCTTCCTTTCATTCACACTCCCCTGTCTCCATTTACTCCAGAGCTTCATACGGAGATACTTGAAGCCGTCACTGCATTCAGTGTCGGCCTGTAAACACGGCTGGTACACGGCTGGTGTAAACACAAATTCACCACTGTACAAAATAACATTCCTCCACACTGGGCTGTTTCACACAAAGGCTCTTTTTTTTAAAGGAAACTGAAAGAAGAAAAAAAAAAAGACTGATGTATTCCCTGACCTGTCAAAGGGTGGAATTTACATCCCCTTGAAAGCATTGCACTCCTGGTAGCCTGTAGAAGAAGTGGCCTGGGGTGTTTTTTTTTTTTTTTTTAACGAATGACAAGTGAATGGCAAGTGACAAATTACATTCGACAAAATACATCCAGGCTTCTGTTCACATCCTCCTTTTCATTAGTCTTGTGGCCCAGGTGCCTCAGACCCATGTGTAACGGTGCTTATAGAAGGCAAACGCTTGCCGCTGGCGTTGCTGTTGTTTCGCTGCGGTGTTATTTGAATGACTTCACCGGCAGAAGGGGACAGATTCAGAATGATGATGCACCAGGATCTTTACTCTTAATCAAAGTCGGTTTATCTCATCTAGGACTATAAACAAACACACATTTTAATCCATCATCTCAGTTCTAGGCTGCACCTTACTAGACTACTTAGTGATCAGATTATCCTGGGTGGATAGTGGGTAACAGCAGTAGCAGTGCACATGCTGGTACAATCAGACGTAGCTGGAGACAGTTGCCGTCAGTTTTCAGAATCTGCATCACTCATCATCTGGTGCGTCTTTGCAGAAATACGAGAAATTTCTAGAATCAAGTTAAGCCTATATGCACAGGACTAGTATAACCTCTAGTAGTTTGTAACATGTGCTTTTATTTTTTTTAAGAGTTTCATTTGATTCATAACAGCCTTCGTGATTCATGCAAACACAAAACAAGGTTTGAACAGATGTTTGGGTGCAGAGTCGAGATGTCGCTGCGCAGCATGCAAAGCCATATGCAGAGAAAAACTCTAAACCATCAGAAGAACGTGTTTTTAAGAGTTGGATTTTATTTAGTGATGCATTAACGTGTTCATTGCTTTGGTAAAGGTGGAGCCGGTTTAAACACTGACAGGCAGTTTGTCAATTCTCGATCGGGGCAATACAGTCGCATCACGTAATGTTTTATTTAAAAAGAAGAATGTTTTTTTTTTATTAACTAAAGCTGTCAGAAACTGTTGAGGGATAAAAGGTTTAATATTAACTCTGACATGTAACGGAGTGGAATGGATAATGTCAGTTTTGTTTACTGCGTAGGTAATTTCTGAATCACATGACATCCCCAGGTAATGCTAACAGACTGTATGAAAACTGGACACCATGACAGGTCCTCAAACATGAAAAAGCATGTGGAGCTCCCCCTGGTGGCTGGCTGCAGTATAGGTCAGGTCATAAGCCCCGCCCCCTCCATGTTGGTGGGTGGGACTTGGGCCGAACTAAGACACTGAATGTACACGCGACATAAAATTTGTTTCAAGGATGATTTATGTCGTTTTAGGCAGTTAATATAATACTGCTTTACGGTGTTAGCGAGTGTCGTTCTAGGAGAGAAGCAGGAAACGTCAGCCACCGTGGAAAACGGCATCAATCCAATTTGTACGGGAGAGGTAAAAGCTACCAACAACAGCAACAACAAGAACCAGTCAGCTACAAAAGGTCCAATTATGGGAAATGAAGGTCGACCTAGGAGGAAGGCTGCAGTTCCCCCAGTTTGTGGATGGCAGGCTTGTTTGTTCCCGGTCGAGGTCGGCTGTATATGGAGAATGCTCACAGCCATTAAAATGACGGGGAAGGAGAGGAAGTCTTCAGCTGGCAGAATGGGGGAGGAACCAGGAAGGGACGGAGCAGGAGAGAGGAGTTAAGATGGAAGCCATGAGGAGGAGATGGGCAGTGACTTGGCCCCCCAGTGAATGATGGATACCGCCTGGTGACATCAACCCCTCCTGGCCAAGGCTGCATTCGTGTAAGGTGAATGAAGGAGAAGCATCCCCAGATGTATTCGCAATCGAATGTATGTTCAAGACCTGACATCATGATGACTGACAGTTGCCTTTGACAACAGCTCCGTGAAGCAGGCCCGTAGGAACATGTGAGAGTAGGAAGAGTCAGTTTGGTCAATGGGAGGAAGTCTGTGGGTGGAAGTATCAGTGGCCATGAAGCTCAACCAGAAATATAACACTGAATTATTCTTTAAACTTAAACGGACGAATGAAAGAGAAGTAAACAGAAATACGTGTAACACCAGCTGCTTCCATCGACCCAGCGTCTCAGAGTGAGAGTTGTGTTTTTGCGGCTCCACTTCCTGATAAAATTGATCCGGCGCTGTTTGTGTGTGTGTGTGCATGTGTGTGTGAGGCCGACATCCGAACGTGAGTCAGGTTTCTGTGCCGGGATTATTGATCACGTATGCCTGATAAGGAATTGCCAGGGTGTGGATGCGGAGCTCAGACTCTGCACAGTTGCTCAGCGTTTCAACGTGCCTAGAATGCTGTCATGTGGAAAACCAAAGAAGAAGTTATGAATGATTTTAGACAGCAGGGGAATGATAAGATATTTTTTTTTCCTTGTTGGGATCTGTAGGCATTTGAAATGGCGTTTTTGTGTTTCAAAGAAAAACTGAGATGTAAAAACACGTCTGAGCAGTAAAGAGAATTAATATAAAAGACATAAAACACCAGTTCTACTGATGTTCTTTAAAAAGAGGCTGTTTGAAAGATGCTGCTGCTGCCTCCTGCTGTGTGCTAGTCATGTAGTGTTGAAGGTAAAAGGTTAATAATGCATTACACTATTAACTAAAAAATGTTTATTCAGATGTTTATTCTGTTCCTTCATTTTGGCATTTACACGATAGATTACATAAATACGCAAAAACCAACCAAGACTTTTTGTTGAGTGGAAATTTGGGATAGAAAATCCCCCCCAAAAAATGTTGTGCCATGTGCAGCTGGTGTAAAATGCAAATAATTCACAGTTGACTGTTTTTCAACTCTTCTCATTTTAGGATAAAAATATTTTAACGTAGCAAAATTGCCTAAGCAGTGATGAGGAGACGGCGTTCAGCATCCCTTAATAATTTATCTCCTGCTTACCCACCTCCGCAAACAGCTTCCATATCGTGTTGCATTAACCAGCTGAAGTATAACTCTAACACACTCGGCCTCTCCTTCCTGCTTGCTTCACAGCTCGGTGGTCACGCTGGACATCTCAGCTGGTTAAGAGTGCTTATATGCTACGGATTCACCAGAGTGCACGGAGACGGAAAAGGCCATCTGTAATCGCCGCCCTCTCTGCAGCAGACTGCACATCTGGTGCCCCTTCTTTTTATTCGGTGCGCGCAAGCGTCAGACTGCAGCGTCGGGCTCCGTCTGACACGGTGAAGTCGTGAGAGGAGACGGCGTAGACGCTTAAACGTCCAGTGGGCACTTAAATGCTAAAACACCATGTAGAGTGGAAACTCAGACGAGACGGAGCACCAGTATCACAAGACTGTGAACATGATTTAAACAGAACATAGCTCCTGACTTCCATACAGCCATCTTTTGCATACCACCTCCCAACGGCAAGCTTACGACCCTGCAATCTAATGCGTTGGCATTTTCAACACTGACTGCCTGTAGATTATTCTTCTGTAGCTGGAAGTCAAACGTAGCCCCATCGTTCCTACAGTGGCTAAAAGATGAATGATGTTTAGATGTCGTAGCCTATAACCCGCTGACCCCTGGGCTGCTCCTGAGTCAGTCTCTGTAAAGTAGCAACAAATCGAAAGAGTAAAAACTAGGTTGCTTACTTTATTTGAGATTTATAACATCTTTCCAAAGCAGGGTCGGGCCCGTTTAGTGATGTGACACAGTGGTGTGGTGGTTAGCACTGATGCCTCCCAGCCAGAAGGTTCTGGGTTCTAATCCAGGCCGACTGGTTCCTTTCTGTGTGTAGTCTGCATGTTCTCCCTGTGTCTGCGTGGGTTCTCTCCAGGTTCTCCAGCTTCCTCCCACCGTCCAAAGACATGCTGGTTAGGTTCATTGGTGATTCTAAATTGGCTGTAGGTGTGAGTGTCTCTCTGTGTTAGCCCTGTGATAGACTGGAGACCTGTCCAGGGTGGACCCCCCCTCTAGACCAATGACAGCTGGGATAGGCTCCAGCACCCCTGCCCCAACCCTCCAGAGGACGAGTGGTTAGAGAAAATGAATGAATAAATTAATGTCTTCCTAGTTTTCACTCTCTACCTGTAAACAACTACTCGTAACTTCAAGCTTGACAAACCCTAAGTGAATATAAATATTAATCAAGATAAAGTTTCAAGAACTTTATTTGCCATTTGTGCATGCACACAATCTGGGCAAGTAGGTATCTTTATGTAAACCTCAAGAGTCAGACATGAAGAAGAGCAAAAGAGTTTAATATCTGTCCAGCAAAACACACTTAAGAAAAACACACACACAAAAGGGAGTATAGGTACCATACAACAAATAAATGCATACTCTACACACAGGGGTAAATAAACATATACTAGAATATTGAAATTGCACTTGAGGCCGAAAGATAGAATGAGCCTTCCAGGTGTTTTGCATCAGTTTTGCTAGATGTCATAGAGCTGTCATAGAACCTGTGCCCTTCTGTAGGGGCGATGACAAACAACCTACTGGCAGTCAGTCTGGTGGACTCAATGGTTTTTATCACAGAAGTAAAAGAAAAAGTAAACCTCACCAGGGGACGTGTTTGCTGTTTCCTGGTGTGGCCCCATTCTCCTCCTCAGTAATGGCATACTGGCGTGTGAGCTGTGTGATAATAAAGCAACAGGCTCCGGAGAATTGGAGGAATTAAAGGGGAATTGAATGCTACCCTTAAAATGCCTTTGCCCTGTGGCCACGGGCTGCAGCTCTGCAGGAGTTACAGCCTCGCATGGTGAAGTATGGCTGTACGACTGCAGCTGACGTTCATTTGATAAAAACGTTATCCGCAAATAAAATGTCGCAAAATTAGTGGGAAAATGATATAAATGCATTTTATTTGACCAGCAACCACAACCTGTGCATATATCTGACAAAGAAACAGCAAATTCATTAGGTTTTATTCATTTTTGCTTCAGCAATTATTAAAAATGATTAATCAGTTACCAAAATAGCCGCTTGGCAGTTCATTTTCCCTGAGTTGAGCTAATTGGCTAAAAAGGCCCATACAGTGGTTAAATAAAACCCCCAGAGGACAAAGAGAAATTGATACTGGCTCAATCAGACGACGTGTCTTTGTTCCGGCCGCTTATCCAGATAAACGACAGGAGAGAATTCATGTCGTTTATCTGATGCTGATATCACAGGAGACAGCGGTCTGAAGAGTTGACAATTAAAAAGGATCCGTTTCAAAGGCACAGCTTCAATCAATGAGCGCTAATCAGAGCCGTAGAGAGCCCATCATGTCGCCCGAATCCGCCGAGAGAGATTGATCACTGCAAGCTGGTGACGGCCTTTACGATATCTTTGGACAAATCGCGCTCTAATTGCGGCGGCAGAGCGCACGCGATAATGAACAAAGATGAGGACGGGAGGAGAGGAGACGGAGAAGTGTCAAATCATTAGTGATCAGAGCATGGCTTTGGGACAGTCGGACGGCGGTTGCTTATTAATTTTACACCGCCAACCTTGGACATGTCCCTCACCCCCACCTCCCCACGCTGCTAATCTGATCCATTCATCCCTCTGTGTGCGACGTCCTGCTGTCCCTAACTCTATTTCCTGCCAACAGTCTCTCCACGCCAGCCTCTCTCTCTCTCTGTCTCTCTGTCTCTGTGTGTGTTGTGGGGTTTACATGTGTTTGTGTCAAACTGTCTTCCAGCCCTCATCGAGTCTGTACAGTCATTGCATCGTTTGTTGTGAAAAGTCAACACTGATAAGACAAAAGCAATCACAGATGAGGCCTGCGTTCAGATTTGTTTGAGGATTCATTCATGTGTTTCCATCATTTGTAGAGGACACTGCACTGACTTACACTTCCATGACTCTTCCTGTGGCACTAACTTTAAATCACCAATGTCCCAGTTTCCCTAAAACCAAGTCAGGTTATAGGGTCAAACCATAGTCTGTAAGAAAAGTGGACGCCATGACAGCTCCTCTTATGGGAAGCCAAAGCATGTGGAGATCCTCCTGGTGGCTGGCTGCAGTATAGGTCATAAGCCACGCCCACACAAACATTTTTTTTAGGTAGTTAACATAATGCTGATGTATGTGGAGAAGTTTTGTTTTAGTTATTTGACGCTAGGAAAACAGGATGTGACATCATGTATCCAGAGGAAGTAGGGCTGACTTCTGTGATAGACACAAATACCCCTAAAGTTGACATACTAACCCTGTTGTGCTACATTTGCACAGCAGAAAAAGGTTCTGGGTTCTAATCCATCATGGCCGACTGGTTCCTTTCTGTGTGTAGTCTGCATGTTCTTCCTGTGTCTGCGTGGGTTCTCTCCAGGTTCTCCAGCTTCCTCCCACCGTCCAAAGACATGCTGGTTAGGTTCATTGGTGATTCTAAACTGGCCGTAGGTGTGAGTGTCTCTCTGTGTTAGCCCTGTGATAGACTGGAGACCTGTCCAGGGTGGACCCCACATCTAGACCAATGACAGCTGGGATAGGCTCCAGGCCCCCAACCCCAACCCTCCAGAGGACAAGCAGTTACAGAAGATGAATGAATGAAGGAATGTCTTTCTAGATTTCAATCACTAACTGCAAACATGTGACTTGTGCACGTCCTAGCGCGTAATTGCACTTGAGGCTGAAAGTTGCACATGAAAGTAGAAGTATTGCACATAAATAGAATATTGCACATGAAAGTCGATTTTTTTTTGCAGGTAAATTTCACGCATGCAGGTAGAATGTAGATAATGTCTTCTTCATCCTTCCAGGTTGTTTTTGTGCATGAAGTCTTCATCGTATGTTGTTTTTTATCTTCAGTGTTTTGCACCAGTTTTGCAAGATGTCATAGAGCTGTCATACATTTCCTTTTGAAGTAAAAAACAGAACAATATTCATTATATATTAATGTAAATCTGCTGCGTTAATATTCCTTGTTTTACTTTATGTGTGCAGAGAAGGACAAACTTGTCTGAGAGCAAACAGTTCTCCCATGAGGTCCAGTGTGCGTCTACGTTCTCCTAAAGAAATCTTCCCAGTGCTTCAACAAGTCCAACCTGTTCATATCAACCAACACTTCAGCTCCAATAAGCTCTTTTATCATTTCATCCTCCGCTCCAACTGCCCCTTCACCCCATCTCAGTCGTCACACTTCAGCCGCCGCCACAACCGACTTTCCCATTCCACGTCCACTCCGCTGTGATGGCACACGCCATCCTGACCTGAAACCTTCTCCTCCTTTCACTCCTTCCGCTGTAATTGCCACTTCAGCTCCCTTCGGTGTGTCAAATGGAGGCAGAATCTAATTTCCCTCAACTCTGCAGTTTACTGACGTATAAATTAATTTCCAGAAGTGTGTAACAGCTACAGTTGTTTTGGTGATGGCTTCACACTGCAGCAGTGACTGCTTGTTATCGTTACAGATCGAAGGAAATTGCTTTAGCACTGCTTAAAATATGACACTCTGGGAATGTGTTTTTAGCTTAAGATCATTCTCACGTACGCCCTGATGCAGTTTTGTCACCATTGATGCTTGTGAGCAGTTTAGATCATGTCACATTTCAAGAAAGAAGCGCTTGACAGGAAGGATCATAATTGTAGATGGGCTCGTATGTATATAGTACAACAAATTTACACGGTCAGATGGAGGTTTAGGGTTAGGGTTAGGGTGCCTAGCACCTAGCACCTATGTGTTATAATGATGGTGGGTGGAAACCGGAGAACCCGGAAGAAATCTACACAAACACAGGAAGAACATGCAAACACCACGGAGAAAGGCCTTGAGAATCGAGCCCTCTCTGAGTACTCAAAGCATTTTACAACCACAGTGTCTCATCTACCCACACAAGCATGAACACATCTACACACCAGTGCCGAGCTGTCTTGTTCAAGGACACTTCTGTGCCGTGTGATCGCATCCCTATCCCTCTGGTTTGTGGACAAGGGTAAAAAGAGATGACACACACAATTAGAGAAAAACCCATTAAGAGGAAAAAAGGATTTGATATGTAATATTTGATAAGTAATATTGACTCATTTTACTAAATAAAAATGGCAAAAGTAGAATATTTCTGATTCATGCGCTTGACTGGGTTCTCCTTGTCTACCTTTAGGACTTATGTGACAATCCGCTGATGTTCTGAGTCATTTTCATGCAGAAATGTGGAAAATTCTGAGGACTGTACATCGAGTGCCATGTTAATCCAATAGAAATGTTGTGGAAGGACCTGAAGCAAGCAGCTGATGTGAGGAAACCCACCAACATCTCAGAACTGAAGTGGTTCTGTTCTGAGGAATGGGCTAAAATTCCTCCAAGCTGCTGTAGACCACTGATCAGCAGTTACCAGAAACATGTAGTTACAAGGAGGTCACAGCAGATACTGGAAACAAGGAGACTCTGACTTTTAAATTATTAATTTACTTGAACAAACCAATGCAAAATTACGTTATTGTCTACTGTCATCTGAAATTTTAAATCATTTTTATGCAGAACTGTAGAAAACTCTCTGAACCCTTGTGGTTACAAATCCATCCCTCTTCCCATTCTGCATGGTAATGGTACGTTTTTGGTTTCTAACTTGCTCCAGCACCCCCTTGCTAGAGTTTTGCATCAGCATCTCAGACCGGCAGCCCGTCAATCCGTCTTTATATTGTACGTCTTAAACATTATCTTTGAATGGCACATGGTCTGACGGCACTACCTTTGAGATCCACCTGTCGATCAGGATCAGCGTATTGGGCTCCAAAACCAGATTTCTGGGGTCTGAGTCCCTGTTCTGAAAACTCGAGTATCCTTCCATTTCAATTTATTTGAATAACTCAAGCTGAATGTGTAATGTCTTGTTGTGAGTTGTGAAGATTAGCTAAGGCAGGTAAACAAGCAGTCACAGCAGACAAGGTGAGAAACCCTCCCCCCACGTTCACCCCAGCCTCCACCTGCAGGCTCCAAGTTCAGGGTCAGTTATTTTATTATCGCTCCAGCGTCCTGCTGTGTGGAGCTCGTGGGGAGCGACGAGGCCAGCGCCTGGACACCAAATTACCAACACTGCACATATTCCATATGAGCTGGTGATTTGAAATGCTCCAGACTGTAAATATTCTGATACAGAGCATCAGCCACTACCGGTGTTTTTCTCCTGTGTTTGTTACGTGGTGCTAAAAGTTGAACTTCTCCAGCAGCAGCGCCTCCTCCAAGAATTATTACAGCTGTCTCCTAACGAGCTGGTTTAACCCACCTACGGGAATGTCATTAGTGTTGGCTCTTAAGTCTGTTAGGCTGCAGTCACACTGCAGCTGAAGACGTCCCAGTTCTCAGTCCCCTCACATGTGACACAGATATGAGTTAAATAAATAAATAAATAAAAATAAAAAAGCAAAATCCTTCACCAAGTGTTTATTTGTTGTTGTTGTTGTTTTTAATCTTTTAATTTAATTTCAGTTTTATTTTTAGTTTTTACTTTTTCCAACATGATAAATAAAATAAATAAATAAAATAATAATTATTATTATTATGCAAATTATTATAAGAATACGTTTTTTAACTCTATATTATTAAAGTTAAAAAACGTATTCTTTTTTATATATAATTATTATAAATTATGTAATATTTATTTTATTTTTATTTTTATTTTTATTTATTTGATTTCTTGTTATTATTTGATTTATTATTATTAATTATTATTATTATGATTTTACTGATTTTTTTTTGCACATACATTGCAGCCTCTTTATCCAACATGTTCTATTGTGAAGAAGAAAAATAAAATATAATAAAAATAAATTAAATAAAAAAATAACTATATATTATAAATGTAAACATATTCAAAATGAGCACAATAATTAATAATAATAATAATAATAATAATAAATCAAAATAATACAACCACATAATTAACATTCTTTTAATGTTTCTTAATTAAAGTTTTTACTCAGTTTGTTTTGCACAAACAATGCAGCCTCTCTCTCTCTCTCTCTCTCTCTCTCCACCATGTTCCTGTTTTTCTATTGTGTTGAAGATAATAAAAAAATACAATAAAGCACAATAATAATAAAACAACTTAATCCTTTAATTTATCCCACAGACAAATCAAAGGACACACACAAAATAATGATTAGCCGTCCAGATAACGAGGAAAATTACCTCTTCAGTTCTCATGTGAATATTTGACATTCAGAAATGAGAAAGAGAGAAAATAATTATAATAATAATAATAATGATAAAATAAGCAACAGTAATCAGGCTGATTAGATCAGTTCCTAACGACAGAACCAAGGAGAATAAATGGTTCCATCCTGTCAGGTTATCTACAGATGATACACCATTAACAACAAACGTTCATTCATTCATTACAAAGATAGAACTCTGGTCCAGTCCTGGTGTTGTTTTCATTATTATTATTGTTTTATCATTATTATTCCATCTGGACCACATGGATGAACAACACACGGTGCCGAGCCTGAGCCCCAAGGCAAGTGACCTACATGCAACGAGCATTCGAACACACCGATCATAATTTGTCAGCTCCACCGTGACATTAAATAATTCTTACATCATTCACTCCAGGCACCTGGCAAAGACTGGGGGTCGGGGGGTAGGGGTAGGGGTGGGGGGGTCATGACTGAGCCAGCGTCCAGCACAATGAGACGAACCAATGGAAGAGAGCCAACACATAACAAAAGAGGCAAAGGCACCGAGTGTAGGTGATTTAACATGTGAGTTCCACCCCAACACTTTTTTTCTGAGGCGTTTCCGCCCTGACAGGAATAACGTTCTTGGGGAAACGCTGGTGTGTGCGTCGGTGTGTGCGTCGGTGGATGCATCCGTGAGCGTTTGAGTGTACGACCATATGTGTCTAGGATATACAGCCAGAGAGAGGCAGCCAGCCAAGCCCAGGCAGCGCACAGCCCACAGCAGCTGTTTGGCAAACAAGCAAAATGCCACCGCGAAGCAAATAAATAATCCATGCCTTTAATTAGCACTACCACGACCACCACATCCTCCACCTCCTTTTTCATCTCATGCCTTTTTTTTTTTCTTTTTCTTTTTTTTGATGTTAAGGGCCAGGAAGAGGATTTAGTTTTCAAAGAGAATGCGAGAGCTACCACCACCTCTATAGTTCAAGGGTGATCATAACCCAAAGCGCTTAGCTCTTCTGTTCAAGGGGCCGGGGCGTCTTTGGATCCAACGTGGAAGAAAAAGAAGTGTTGGGGGGGTTGTCGAGCGTTGCAGAGGTGGGGCGAGGCGAGGAGGGGAGGCGACAGCGGCCTCAGGAGAACAGTTTGTAAATAATTTCAGCTGACAGCCGTGAGAGGGACAAATGATGGTGTTAACATTTCTTTTCTTTTTTTTTTTTACAGTGAAGACGACGGCAGCAGGGCTCTGACGCTGCCGTAGGTTTGTTCCTGAAAATACAAGAGATTTAAAATGTTAAATCAAACTGAATCTAATGTGACTGATGTTGAAGGACTAAATATTAAAACTAAATATTCCTGTCCTTTCTTTAACAGTCTTAAAACTCCTGATCCATGTATTGATCCAGCAACTAGCCACAAAATAATTAAAAAACAAATCAATAAAATTAGCACTGATGCCTCCCAGCTACCAGAAGGTTCTAGGTTCTAATCCATGGTCCGACTGGTTCCTTTCTGTGTTTGCATGTTCTCCCTGTGTCAACTTGTATAATACAGCCGCTGCACACAAAACATAAAGACAGCCTATAAGGCCACACTGTCTGTTGTCAGAGCTGGTCACAGTGTTTCCATGGCAACCACTCAAAGACATGGGTCAGGTGAACAATCACTTTAGACGGTCGACTTATCCTGGAGCATTTATCATCTCTTTTGATGCTTGATAGTATCATGTCAGCTCACCCCAACGGTTTTTACAGCAGATAAAAGTGAAACTACAAAACTGGGATTTGAAGGTGGTGACAGAGTTTTTTACGTGTCCCTGGAGGGCGTTCCAGAGGTTCGGGACTGAGCGGCTGAAGGCTCTGGACACCGTGGTGGTCAAGTGAGCAGGTGGGAGGGTGAGTTGGATGGATGAAGATGACCTAAGAGTGAAGACGGGAATGTTTATGTGGAGCAGGTTCGTGAGGAACTGAGGGGCCTTGGAGGAGAGAAGTAGGATTTTATAGGTGATGCAGAATTTAACAGGAAGCTGGTGGAGCTGCTGCAGGACAGGCGTTATGTGACTCATGGAGGGGGGTCTGGGGATGATACGTGCGGCAGAGTTTTGAACCAGTTGCAGTTTATGGATGGATTTGTCCACTAAACCAAATAAGAGGGAAGTGCAGTAGTCCAGATGGGACGTGACCAGGCTATGGACTAGAGTTGCAGTATTATCAGGTGAGAGGGATGGACGGAGACGGAGACGGGAGATGTAGCACGGGTCTTTGTTTTAGTCGTCCCCTGTCTTTAGAGTAGTGTTTTTGACTACCATGTCTTTCCTGCAGCACCTTTTGTTGAAGTCGTTTTGTTTCCTACTCCTGCCTTCCCCTCTGTCTTCAGCATTTGGGTCCTACTTTACCAGAAACTAACGTAAATGTTCCTTTTCATTAATACTAAGAGGTCTTCCTAAATTGTGCACGCTGGCCTCTTGAGGTAATTCCTGTAAATTTTCATTAAAACTCAAATGAAAACCCTCAGAACGGGTCTTACCTAGCCTGGAACCCAGACTGCCAATAAAGTTTCTGTGGTGGAAAGTTAGTCTCATAGTCTCCTTCCAGATTGTTTAGGCTACTGTAGCCTATCATAAAAAAACAACAACAACAAACTGCTGCAGCCAACCATCACAACTACTCAGATCTAGCTACTAGCAAGTCCTTGGATGACCCCAATGGAGCTTCTCTGCTGTTTAGAAAGAGGCATTTTTGTTTGGTTTCAAATCTGCATTAAAACATTATAATAAAAATCACCAAAATGATCCCAAACTCTATTTTATTTTTACCTGCAGAATGAAACCCCACAGCAGCCAAGTGGCAATACTGGATCTGATCATGCTCCAGCAAGGATCAAATCATTTGGCTTGAGGCAGCGATGTAGAGGAGAGTAATAGTGATGTATTCATAAATGTAATTTAAGCGCCGTGGAGTTGAATTTATTCCTAACATAATAGCTCTGATTGGTTGTAGAACTATCCAGTCACATGCAGAGGTTATTTTTATTTCTCTGTATGCCCCACTTTTCTTCAACGACCTTTAAAGGAAAATTAAAAAAGGGAAAACTTCACATAACTAAAAAATTAGCCAACAAAGCTAACGTTGTTTTTGATTTCCAAACCCTACGTTATGTTACAGACTACAGGAATAGCTTTGACTTGAAGCAGAATCACATTCTTGCATTTGGTTGGATTCATTTTTTCATGTCACATTTTTGTGTGGACACCATATATATGTAAATATCCGTTATATATATATATGTAAATGTGCGTACATACGTATATTGTTATGCAAATATAAAGACGTGACGACAAGGAAGACGATAAGGGACAATACAAAACAGGCCTGAATAAAAAATAGTGAATCTGTGCTGAATGTGGAGCGTATCAATGCATCGGCCACAGATCAGACTTACAGCAACACACATCAACAAATCCACGTCAACACAATGTTTTATTAACCTGATTATGAGTGAACACGTCCTTCACTGTGAAGACACGCTTACATTTCTTATGATATATCACATCCAGCTCTTGATTAGCAGCCTCCCAGCCACATCTGCCCAATCCAAATTGGCACGCCGTCTGCGACGCCTTCACTCCGCCAGTTCATCATTTGATCGTTTGAATTTAGCAGACTTCTCCCGACTGCACTTTAGCGAGATTTTATTCTCCCAATCACTCACAAATCATCCAATTAGCTGTCATAGCTGTTTGAGGAACGACATCAAAGAGAGATATGCTTCCACCGAGACGCCGTATTTGTAAGTATGTGCGTGGCGGTTATTAAAAGAGCTCTTATAAAAAGAAAAGTAGGACAAAGTCAAGTCTGTGTCACATAGCTCGGAGATCACTGTCTACATGAGAGCAGACGGGGCCTTTTATGGAGCGCTGCACAGCCTCCCACGTCTTTAAATCCCTTCACGAGAGAGATTTAGCTCCTTCCACTTCAGCCGAACATATCCAGTGTCCCTATTATAACCCGTTGCTCCAGGTCTCTCCATCTGACTGAGGCTGTGACTGATTTATTATTCCAACTCACCGGTGTCAACCTGTGGTCGGCTGCTCCATAGGGACCATTTGATGATCGATGGGAGCCCGGAGGTCACACGAGTCTGGGGTGCCAAAGAGATGCTTGGTATTCAACAGACTTCCTGAAACCAGCTTGATGCTTCTGAAATGGAGTTTAAGTCACAAACGGCCCGAGATAGTGTTTTATCTCTCCCACCGTCAGAGTTCACATTAAGTTTGTAGCTTACACCTCAAAGACAAGACCATTAATCGGGAGGTGTTTAACATTTGAATATCTGCAGCATTGGAGATCACTTCTAACAGCTGTTAAGGCCAGATTACACAAACAATGACGTATCTGTTGTATACAGTATCCTTCAGATTAACAAGAGTAGTGCAGTTGTATTCATCAGTTCAAACTACACAAGACCTGGACCTGGCATTCATTGGTGTGGATGTTACTTAGACATGTAGCACCCACCTAGAACAGACCAGGCACCTCCACCCCATAGCAATGACACTCCTTGATGGCAGCAGCCATCCCCAGCAGGATGCAGCCACAAAAACACTTTAGGAACAACTAAAAAAAAACATGAAGAACAGCACAAGGTGTTGACCTGGCCTCCAAATTCACTAGATCCCAAACTGATCAAGTATCTGATGAGTCACCACAAGGGAGATCTACACTATAATACACATAATTTTTTGGCTGATAGGTGTTGGATCAACATATCACTTCTTTCTTTAACAGTCTTGCACAATTTAATTGAAAAGAAAAAGACAGTAGTGAATAAAAAGTAGAGCGTTAAGTTCATTCCAAAAGGAAGACTATCGACCCGGCTCAAAAATTTGTCAGTTAATAGGAAGTAACTGATCTTAAAACTACTTCAGTTAGTTAATAACTATCTTATTCATAGTTCACATACTGTAATCAGATTATTATGGTATAAAACACACTTTAGGAGATGAGGATACGTCACAATGACTGACGTTGTCCATGTTCTCTTCCTGTAGCAGGAATGTAGTCTGGGTTCTTTTCTAGCTATGTCACAATAAAATAAAAGCAGCCTGTCTTTTCTTTTCTCCCTTTGAATAATTTCTCTCTCCATCCTCATCGTGTTATGAATGAGGGCTTGGAGATGTATAGTTCTCCAGACAGCAGGGGGTATTGTTCTTTTGTTTTGTTTTTTTGTCTCCAACAGCGAACAAAGAGACAAAGTGAGGCCAAGGAAGGAAGTTTCGTCTTATTTGAGAAAACATGTGCTGGAGTTCAAAAAATAAGTAGAGCGAAAAATTTAAACTTCTCGCTTGTCCTCTGGAGGGTCACGGGGGGCTGGAGCCTATCCCAGCTAGAGAGGTGGACAACCACGGCCAATTTAGAATCACCAATGAACCTAACCAGCATGTCTTTGGACGGTGGGAGGAAGCTGGAGAACCTGGAGAGAACCCACACAGACACAGGGAGAATATGCAGACTACACACAGAAAGGAACCAGTCAGCCTGGATTAGAACCCAGAACCTTCTGGCTGTGAGGCATCAGTGCTAACCACCTCTCCACTGTGCCGCCCCCAATAATGGTCAGTTAAGAGGAATTTATTATCAAGTGTCAAAAGAAACAATAAATGTTCCAGGATAAGTCAACCGTCTAAACCGATCCATGTCTTTGAGTAGCATCAGTAGTTGCCATGGAAACACTGTGACCATCTCTGACAGCAGACAGGGTGGCCTTAGGCCGTCTTTATGTTTTGTGTGCAGCGGCTGTATTTCCATTAGTCCAGGAGAACGAGTTGGTCCGACTCCTGGACCGGTGCGATACATCACTGCACATCTATAGACCCTGATTAGAATTAAATATGCAGCCAGTGTTTCTGATTTATGCGTTGCAATCTTTAAGTTGCGCAGGTTGTTTATCAGCCACGCGCTCGGGTCAGAGGTAGCCGCTTCCCTCTTTTCCCTCTGGATCCTCCTCCCGCGTTGGTTGGGCGGGGGGGCAGCTCTGCACCGAGGAGCCCTGCAGCTTTCAGAACCACAGATATATGAGGCCAGTACTGTATCGGCTTCCTGTCCATAGTTTTATGTCTCTGCTGTATATCATCGTTACAGCGGGATGTTCTTGACCGTGAGGACACACAATCACCTAATTGTCGCCACTGAGTGAATGAAATCTTCTCTTCATGTCCTGGAGAGCCATCAGTCATCAGCAGCATTTAGGGAACGATGTGAACAATACGCGATTCTCACGATATATTTGAACCCTGACACTTGTTGAGTGATTGGTCATTGATTCTTGCATTAAAGTGAAGGCTTGTTGTTAACGTGTCACTCTACAGCTGACTTTTTGTCATGACTTTATTGCTGCTGTACCATCGTAGTTTATGCATCTGACAGTCTGAAGGCTGGAGAGCAGAGCCAGCTGGTGGAGCAGCGTTCCAGGGACTGGAATACCCCAAGTCCTCCCTGGCCAGATGTTGTTTTTAGGCATCTGGCCCCAGAGACTGGTGTGTCATTCAGTCCACTACTCTGGCCCTCGCTGAAATATGTCGACAGCTTGCTGTGACATTTTGTACAGGAAGTCTCTTTCTCCAGAGGATGAGTCCCAGCTCATCATCTTTTCATCCAGCACCACCGGGAAGTTAAAGGCTCCACTTTCCCTTCAAGTAACATCTACTGTAAAGAAATCAGCCAAATGTCATAACATACACCGATCGGCCACAACATTATGACCTAATATTGTCCAGGTCTCCCTTGTGGTGGCTCCTCAGAGAATGGACATCGACCTTCTGAGGGTGTCCTGTGGTGTCTAATCAACAGAATGTTGTTAGTGGGGGGGGGTACACAGATACTTGATCAGTTTGGGATCTAGTGAATCTGGAGGCCAGGTCAACACCTTGTGCTGTTCTTCATTTTTTTTTTTTTTAGTTGTTCCTAAAGTGTTTTTGTGTGTGTGTCTGTGTCAGGCTGCATCCTGCTGGGGATGGCTGCTGCCATCAAGGAGTGTCATTGCTATGGGGTGGGGGTGCCTGGTCTGGTCTAGGTGGGTGCTACATGTTTAAGTAACATCCACACCAATGAATGCCAGGTCCAGAAGTTTTCCAGCAGAACACTGAACTGTCACAAGATGGTTTACATGTTCTCCTGTCAGTGGTCATAATGTTGTGGCTGATTGGTGTATCTACTGACACACAAACACACGAACAGAGTCAGAGATAACTAAATGTAAAATTTCCGATTAGTGGTGATGAGGGAAGTCCTTAAATGATCGGATCGATATCAGGTTTCAGTTATTTATTTTACGTCTATCATGAACCAAAACCACGTCCCTGCAGCTCCAAACCGTCTTTTTCTGAGTTTATGGCAGCGTTGGATGACCAGAACATTTCTGGAGTAGAGAACACAAGGTACCAGCTACCCTCTCCACACTACATTAACTTTGACAGAAACACTTGGTGCACACGTGATCTCGTTGAACAACATCCTGTTGATTTAGGATTGGTATCAGATCGAGGGGCAAAAAAGCTTGATGAGGACATCACTAATGGTGATAGCCACTGGTGTTGGCAGAAGACTGGAGTAATATAAGTAGAAAATATACAACCATTTCTGCAGTTGTTGCCAAACTAGACATTGCAGAAAATTAAAGTCAGTTGCAGATTGGAGGCACTCGAGCCGCCAGCTTAATCACAACAATAAAAATGAAAATAATGACGTACTGAATACTTTAATTAAGGCATTTGTTGCATTAAGGAGCAAATATTTGTCTCCACGCTGGATCTGTTTCAAACTAAATGTATGATGATATCATGGCTAGATGAGGGGAGCATGAATTTCAACACTTTAATAGAATAAGGAATGGAGAAGTGGCTCCATCAGAATCCGCTCTTCCTCATCAGCATGCAGATTTATACAGCCAGGCCTCTTAAATCTAATTAAATAATCCTCTCCATAGGAGGGTCCTGTGGTGCAGCTGCTATCATGTTGTTGAGTAATTTCACAAGAATGTGTTCGAGCACGTGGTGACGTTACGGACCAAAGTGGAGGCGCATAAAATAAAATAACAAAACAGGTTTGTCTTTAAATTTGTTAAAGATCTAATTCAAAGAAATAGTTTGAAACTGTATTTGTCATTTCAAACCAATAAGCAGTCGTGTGTGTTTTCCTCTAACTTCCTTGTCTGTCATAGAAAACAATCCTTCAGGTTAGTTCCTCTCTACGAATACACACATCCGACAATCATTACAAGCGCATTACAATACGTTTTAATTAAGTGCCTTGCATAATTAAGGAGAGACTGAAGCATGCAGATGTCTTTGTCTGTTTTCCTGATGAACATGGCTGATGGAGGAACTGGAGTGGAGAACCAGCGCTCGTTATTTTCCAGATACAGACACGAGTAACGGGCGACGTGACTCCTCCGTCTGTTAACCCTCTACCACCCACCCACGTAATCAATACTTCACTGATCAGCCTGGTGTATAGAGTTTGAGACTTGTCATCTGCCCCCTGGTGGATGCATCCATGCTCTGCAGTCAGCAGACTTTGGCAGCCACTTCCAAAATGGCCGCCTACATGGACTAACTTTCAATTTTTTTACCAGGAAATCTTTTCTAATTTTGAAAAGTTATAACAAGAATATAATTGATGTTGTTACTGATATTACTTTAGTAAATATAACCCATGATATAAAATAACAGTAGAATTAACTCATTCATTGTGTTATAGTATAGTTTTACAGTTTTTGCCAACGTTGTTGAATGATTTTCTTTTAGTTTATAAGATTAAATGGCATCTTAAAATATGCATTAATTTATTTCATGTAAGTGAAGTCTTTCTTTAGATATATTTATGCATTTGGCCTCAACATTTATATATTCAACCCAGAGGTTGCGCTAGACTTTTTCGTTGTCTTTGGACTGCTAGCGCTAACAGCTCTTAGATGGCACCGTAGGGTTGAAGTGCTTCAGTGGTATGCTAACTCTTTTATTTTTGCACAATTTGCACAAAAGTCCGCTTTTATCAAGGCTTCCATCACGTAGTTTTTTTAAAATAAAACTTGCCTTCCATCAGTCCTAGCAACGTGCTTTCATCCGATTTCTCCATTTTGGTAGCCGTTAGCTGCATAGACAGAGACATATATATATTGTATATATGTATCTGGTTAGCCGAGCTTTGACGTGTGCATCAGTGTAATCGGTGTACCAGGAAATCGTGCACGGACAAAAGTTCCGTGATGTTTGGAACGCAAACTGCGATTAGAGACAAGAGCCAATTAATAACGTCACTCGCCACCAAGTGGTCAGGGATGTGAATTGCAATCTGTCAAAATGACGGCTGGCCTTCAGATTTTAACGTCACAGTTTTAAAACAGATTTTCACTTGTCTTTACTTTTATTATTGTCTCGAATCCCATACGTTCATTTGATTATGAGCTTACAGCAGACATTACTTAGGTCTCAATATGTCTCCTCACCTTCACTGTATGTGTTTCAGAATTACATTTTATCTACAAAACCTGCATTCTGCAAAACTGATAACCCTGGTTTCAGACTCTAAAAAAGATAAAGAATAAAAAAATAAAAAATAAATGAATAAATCCTATTGGTCCTCTAGTTTTCCAGGTGTTCATTTTCCATTTTTCTCATTTTTTGTGTTAGTTTTAGGCATTTTTAGACATGCACTTTCCAGGAGACCATAAAAACCCCTGCAGCAGTGGTTCACAGCAGGCCTGGTCCAGAGCTCAACTCAGCCTCAGCTGCAGCTTTGCTCATTTACACTAGCATTATTAAATATCCTAGCAAGTTATAAATCTTAGATCTGAAGCCCATCACTTATACTTGCTGCTGAACACAGCGTTTCACCTGGTGCAAATCCACTGAAATGCTGTTTTACTCCCATTTCACATTGTCTGTCAGTCGTTCTTAGCCTGGAGAAGACAGTTTGTTTGCCTAAATGCATGTATTAATGTACCTAACCTGTGACTTTACACCTCTCAGTGTTAAATTGCTGTCAGCTGTCACAGCAGCACTGGGTGAATGCACCGTCACACGGTGCACCAGTAGGGATTATATGTGAGTCAGCAGGTGCAGGGGTGCGTGCAGAACCCGTCAGATGAGCAAGCAGCAGCTAAAGCCAAGCAGCTGGAGCTCCAGACTCTGCAGTTTGCTTTCATGCTCCCCCCAGAATAGACTGTAATACCTCAGGACATCCTCTTTTCAGAACGTGAATGCAGGTTTGATCTGGGTAACAACAGGCGCCGTGAGTGCGTCCAGGTTACGAGGATGGATGAGGCGAGCAGCTGGGTTCAGAGCACGCTCAGACGGTGCCACTACTGAGGCATGTGAAACAACGTGAACACAAGTCGCCGACTTTGTTGATTTGCAAACTCAAACTCCAGTTCACATCCCCTGCAAGGTTTTTCTAGGACAGTTCCGCCGCTCTGCAGACTTTGCTCTGCTAATGCACACAACAGTTTGTTTTAGCAGCTTTCAAAGAGCTTTGCCGCTCAGTAGCCATTTGCATAACTCAACAAGTTCTCTTGGCTCCGCAGTGTATGAGTGACACTCAGTCAAGTAGATGAAACGAGGATAAATCCGGCCGTCTGGATGGAAAGTGGGGTCGACAGACAGGGAAGGACAAACAGGAAGAGAGGGGAGAGTGAAAAGGACAGGGGAGCCTGGGCTGAATAGTGATGCAGGGTGCAGTGGTCGGCTCTGTTAGCTGAGGCAGAGCAGCGCTGCGTGTCTTAGGAAATAAATGGATGCGCCGGCTGATGATGTGTTTTATTAAACCTTAAGGGCTGTTCAGTCTCTGTGAGGAAGCTGCTGCCTCCACTATGCAGCAGAGCTCTTCAGGTTAGGACACCTTGTTTGTTTTTTTTTATATGTGGGACACGTTACGGCGCCCAAACTGAAAGAAAGCACTGACGCACAACTTTTACCACTGACAAATAGATTCAGTGCACCTCGAAGTGGCTGCCGACGGCAACGAGAAACAGCTGGTTCAGTGGTTAAGTGGTTTAAGGGCGGTCCAGGGTGAGCTCATCCAAATTACAGACAGCAGCCATGCAGTTTGGACTTTTAGTTGTCTAGACCATAGACTGTAAAATCACCATCTTCCAGAGTCTGATCAGTATTGTCTGACCCGCCCACACTTCCTCTAGACTCACTGGTGATTGGTTGACACTGATATCTGCTCTACCTCCACCAGTTACTAAGAAATGTTGGATTATACACTTAACTTATTATTATTTGCATTGTTTTCCCTGCTCTCACGTCCCTACAGGACCCCTTCACGTAGCCGTTGTCAAGGCAACCGTTAGTCATCACTTCCTGTTTCTATAGTGTCAAATAACTAAAACAAAACTTCTTCAGAAAAATGGACTCTTGAACAAACATTAGATTTATATTAACTACATAAAAAAAAAATATATGTGATGTGTACTTTAGTCCCATCCACTAACATGGAGGGGGCGGAGCTTATGGCCTATACTGCAGCCAGCCACCAGGGGGAGCTCTACTTGCTTTGGCTTCACGTTAGAGGAGCCGTCATGGAGTCCATCTTTATATACAGTCTGTTTGTCTTAACTGTCACTTTAAGTGCATAGTATATAATAAAATTCAGCAACAACTGAATAATAATAATTTTTTTATGTTGGTTTTAAGCTGTTTAGTGGTTTGATGTCAGTTAACGGATTTGGAAGAGGCAAACTGTGGGCCTAAAGTGGAGTATCGATGCAACATCAGATAGATTATGTAGATTTGTTTTCTGGTCAGCTGGCAAAACAAATGTTTTCTCCTTCAGTTCTCTTCCCGTTTTCTTTCCTTTTTTTGATTTTACTTTTCAAACTGAAAATCAAAAACTATTTTGTTATATATTTTTAGGGCCTAAAACCAATCTTGAAATGCCAAAAGGTACACAGACCCAACAAAACACTGCAAACTGTTTTCATCTGTGTCATTTTGTGACGGATGCAGTCACCTCAGAGACTAAAACAGTCAGAGGGACAAGGACATTAGAGTTTCTTCTAATAAAATAATGTAATTGGGTGAAGTGACCCTTTAGGAGCTGTAATCTCAATCAGCAAAACCTGCCGTCTGGGCAGCATCCGAGCATTCACGGCTTGTGATGAACAATAAATCCAAACAGGGATTCAAATCCCATATTTATTAGAGATGATTTTCACCGATAGCCGAAGCGCTTCGCTCGTTCAGACACACACACATGCGTGGGGAGATGTAGAAAGAGCAGAGGAGGAGAGCGCTGCTATCAGTAAATTGACTCCTGCAGCACGCAGACTTCAAACAGGAGCTGCAGCCTTCCACCGGAGCCGCATGTCCTGGGGTGAGAGCTCCTCCCGCCTGTGGCACCCCTTGTTAAAAACACTTGGCTCGGCTTCACACGTGTGTCGCTGTGTGTTGTGTGCGGCGTGCTCGCATACATTACCGGGGATACATGCACCCCAATTATGGTTAAGTGTTGACAGGTGTAGAGCGCCGCTGGAGTCCTCCAAGTTTGACTTAGAGAATCCTCTGGAGAGGCGCAATGCTTGTGCCTCAGAGGCCTCATCTAATCTGACTGCACGTATCGATCCGCCTTATAAGCTGAAAAACTCGTAAAGCCCCCCTCCCCCCAGACGTAAACTGTTTATATAGAAATTGATTAAATTCTAGGCAGAACAAAGTTCGGAACATAAAAAAAGAAGCGGGTCAATGGTGCTGATTCTTTATGCGATAAAAACTGCAGGTTGGGGTTGTGTCGAACGGATCGCTTGCAACAAAGTCAGGATATGGTATTGACGTCGGTGTGCAGGAGGATTTTCTTTTCATGCTTTAGAGCAGGGGTGTCAAACTCATTTCTGTTCAGGGGGCCACATAAAGCCCAGTTTCATCTAAAAGGGGACCGGACCAGAAACATGTCAACCTATGAACAACTCTGAATGTTTCCCGTTGTTTCAGTGCAAAGAAGATCATGAAAATGTCCATATTAAATTAGATTTAAAACATTTAATGAACAACCTTGAGTTCATTAAATCAGCTGTTTAGTTCTGGGTCAGTGTTGTGGTTTGTCTGAAGCTAAAACAGTGCAGCCCCTAGTGGACAAATTAGGAATAGCAGTTGTTTTTATTGAAAACTTGCACCTAACGTCTTCTATGTAGTTTTTGCATTTTACACATTCATACTGGATCCTCTGGCGGTCAGGTTTTGGCCCACAGGCCTTATGTTTGACACCCCAGCTATAGAGCAAAAGCAGTCGAGCGGCCTTTGAGGCTGTGCAGCTCGAGCTGAGGCTGTCTGAGGTTGCTCCCTTCATCAGCTGCCTTTTTTCTGTCGTAGCAGTGGCAACCGAGACCGATCCGTGATGCCTGGAAGAATAGGGAGCAAAGGGAATTCAGCTGTCACCGAGAGCCCAAATATAACCTGAAGAAAGCTCCATTCTCAAATTCTCTGCCTGCCTTTGTCTCTCTAGCCCTCCCTTGGCTTTTCCCTCCGTCAGTCGGCCTCTCATCCTCGTCTCTGTTTCTTTCTCCAGGTTTAAAAGATCGCAAAAGGAAACCTTCCATTTTTAAGCGTTCGACATGATCCACCTCTCTGCGCGGCGCGCCGGCTGTGATTGTGAAAGGCTCACCCATGAAGCAGCCGATGTAAATCGCTTCCTTGGGATGTTGCTCTCAGACTTTGAGGCTTGTGTAATAGGAAGCTTGGTTCTCTCTCATCTCCAAACTTTCTCAGGCAGCAGATCTTGAAGAATAACAAAACACCAAAGAGCGGTGCCGGCGGGAATGCTGCTGCTGCTGCTGCTGCTGATTATTTTTGTGCCCCTATCAGACTTTTCATTTTTGTCCTGCAACTCGGTAGCTTCCCCCCCCCCCCCCCCCCCCCGTCTCACATCGTAGTGGTAGTTTGCACGGTCGGCTGAAGTGAGAAATATTTATAAAATCAGATTCAGGCTTTAATGAGGACTGCACCCAGTGGCTTTTTTTAGCTTTGCTGCTGCGACCAAGTCCCCAAAATGAAAGAGCTGCTTGCACACAGCAAATTAGCTGCGTACATATGTTCAATATGCATGTGTTAGCAAACAGGTGTTTAATCAGCTCCCCACGTTAGCCACTAATGACTGTCTTATAGCTCCGCTCAACACATTCCCACACTTGTGCTCGGTTCTTTTATGGAGAACCACTAATTACGCCGCCATGAGCAGCGAAGCTTGTGTGAGATTAACAAAAAGGTTAGTTTGATTGAACAGTACCCACATGGGATCAGCGGTATGCATATATATATTATTCTTTGCTGCCACGGCAACACAGTACGGAGCTCAGGTATCACTGAATATAATGAACACCATGGAGCCCATACACACTGGAATTAGGAGCTACAGCCGTTAAACCTTAGCTACGTACTTCCAGACCTCTTATGTTTTCTGGATGTGCAGCATCAGTTGGTTTGTCCCGGTCCTGTAAGTGTTCCTGTTTGTTTGTGTTCAATTAAAAAATTTTAAAAAAGCCAAGGCGCAGAGGTGAGCTCAATCATATTTTCCTTTCCGTCAGAGGTCACCGTTTCTTTATTTTAGCTCACGCGAAGCCGTGACCTTCCAGACGAGCAGCCAGCCGGCTTCACAGAGCAGCTATTTAACCTCTGCACCGCGAACGCTCAGCCGTCCTGCGTCACGGCGCCGGCTGCGATCGCCGGAGCTCACCTCGCCGCGTGTTTTACCGGAGTGGCTCTGAACCCGGCCTTTTAGTCGAGCCTCGTTTAAACCTGATTTGCATAATTGTTTTTCGGTTTAAAGAACATCGCGGGCATTGTGAGTTGATGGAAAAAAAAAAGTGCCTGTCCGCCGTGCATCCGCCGAAGCACACAGTCTGCACATTTGGCATTCATTTTGATATTAACCTTTGGCATCAGCTGAACAAGTCATTATCTATTGTGTAAGTTCTAACCTGGCTCATCGTCTGACTCAATCAGGACTGGTTTGAACAGGTTTAGGAGAATAAAAAACGCAACTAACCCACTACCTATCTACCTACAGAATCTGTCTGGTGTCTGGACCGACCAACATTAATCTCTTAGTTGTTCAGTGTGTTGCCCGATCCCTCTCTTCACGGATTAAGTCAACAGCTTGCAGCCAAAGGAATGCTCAAACATGGACTAGATTCTTCCTGGGGAGATCTTGCCATTCACGTGGCTTCTGTTGATGTCATATGGTCTTTGCTGCATGCACTAGGAGCTGTGCATCTGTTTGTTTTTTTTGTCTCTGGACAGCAGGGGATGCAGTCAGTAATGGCTGACATTAAAGAAGAATAACAATTTAGGAAATTGCACGAAAATCCTAATTACCTCTCAACCAAAGTGACTGGTTTCCTCGTCTTTAAGATAAGATAAGAGATAAGATAGGACTTTATTTATCCAGTGGGGAAATTAAGGTGTTACAGCGGCAGGGAACAACAGTGCAAAATACAAAAAATAGAATAAGAGAAGAGGAACTGTCTAAAAGGATTTACATTTTGCATTAGGTTTTAAATAGCTAACCAAAAGTTGAAAAAAACAACTAGTGTAAATTGAGGGTTAAGCTGGTACGGAGGCTGAATATACATGATGACATTCATGAATATCATGAATAACTCCAGTAGAAGTTGCACCAAGTGTTGCACAAAAAAGACCTGAGGTAATGACAGGGATGAGTTGGTAGATGCTGTGCTCTTGTACGTCCAAGAAAAGAAGCTCAGCAGCAGCAGAGCTAAGAAATACTGATGTTAAAGAGTCTGACTGCTGAGGAGACAAAAGAAGGAGCTAAACTAAAGTCCCAACTGTCTCCTACAGGAGGGTGAGAGGGCTTGTTCCTGATGTTTGACAGTTTAGCCAACATCCTCCTCTACTCTGTTAATTGCAACATCCCATCACCTTCTGAATAGAATAGACTTTATTGCCGTTTGCACAGGTACAAGAAAGTACAGGTGCATTGGAATGCTTGTGCAAAGTCACACTCCTTTTTCAATAAAATGTACAGGTAAACATTTTAAGAAGCAGCAGAGAAGGAGAAACAAACACTCCTGACAACATCCACTGGAAAAAAAATACTGATTTATTTGATGCAAACTTGTTGATGGAGATCCACCTCTTCTTTTTTTTTTTGCAAAATATCAAGAGTTTTCTGCAAATTCACCTGACAGTTACATGAAAACACGGCTACTGTGTACACGTGTGTGCTGTGTCATTGATCTACCGCTGCACAGAGGCACAGGCTTTAGGGTTAAATCATTATTTACCTTCAAATAACCTGAAAACTCAAGAGCTCAACCCGATTCGCTGATTTTGTTTTTCTACTGGTGCAAGAAACTTCGCCAGAGAGTGACTATTTAAAACGATTAAAAACTAAACTACCTGGAAAAAAATGTGATTAATGAGTTTTTTTCCTGCTGCTAATACACTTCAGTTTGCAGAATTCAAGTCACCTTTAATTAGCCGCCTGTCTTTAAACAGCAGACAAACGCAATCACTGGTTTACTCATTTCAACCTTGAGGAGATGTCTGACCTGATATCAGATGGTGGAAATAAAATAAAATAAACACCAAAGCAACCTCACAAATGCACAGGGTAATAAAACAAATAGAGCATCCGGAGCTGAGTCTCCTTCCACACACACCTCGCCATAGACCTGTTTTCACGGCAGACATTTTGGCTCGTCACAGCAGGGAGCGCACAGCTGCATTAGCGCCGGCTCAGTTCCATTAAGTGTGCCAGGAAGCCGTGACAGCGGACCGGGATGCACAAAGGCAAAGTCTTCCCTAAGTGGAACGCAGCCGTCATTAATTTCGTCTGTGCCTTCCCTGCTGTGACGAGTCAAAATGTCTGCTGTGAAGAAGGTCTGTGGGACGAGGAAGTGAAAGCTTCGAAGCAGGAGCACGGATTTAAAAGCTGCAGTGTGGAACTCCTGCCCCTTTTCTGACAGTGAGAGTAATTAGACGCTGTCAGCGCGTGCGTACGATGTCGACATTTTCTTTTTTTAGACTGGAATCCTGTTAGTTTGGACACTTCCTGTTAGTCCAGCCAACGAATGTCGTCACAGAAAACACAAACGGAGAAAGATTTCCTTTGTGCTGGAAGTCTTTATCAGCACAGTGTGAACTCAGTCAACAGGAGACTATAATATAATGGATCATAATTATGCAGAAAACCGTTTGATTGGTTGTGGGAGCTGCTGAGAGACGTTGGAATTGTGTTATTGGTTCCTTTCTGTTGCAGAAATGTTTAATGGTGCAATCAGAGTAACTGCATCGTGTCCTAGAGGCAGTTTGCCCGGTAGATGGGCTGATAATGAGCATTATGGGGGCAGTCGGTGATACTGATCAACTGCTCAGATACAAATCAATATTTGTTGTGAGCAGGTCTCTTTGGTACTTAGCTGGTACTTTGTTCACGGCATCGTCCAGCCGCGTAACCCTCCGACATTTGACGCTAGGCAGTGGCGCAAAAAGGGGGTATGCAGTATATGCGGTGCATATGGGCGCACCGCTAGGGGGGGCGCCAAAACAAGGATGGGACAAAATAATATGTAGGCCTATATATATATATATATATGTTCTTGCGATTTTATCTCATGACTATTCTCAAAATATGTTTAAAATATAAGGCCTGGCCACTGGTAAATTTGCTATTTGCTATAATCAGCGACGTTACTGTGGTGGGCGCCCTCAATCTCCTTAAGGCTTTTCGTGCTTGTAAGCCCCAGTTGAGGGAGGAGGTGGGGAGGGGGGCGCTGCGATTGACGTGGTGATTGAAGAAAGATGGAGAAGGGAAAAAAGTTGTCAGGAGCTCAGTATCGAAAGAGGAAAAAAGAAAAGGAGAAGGCGTCTGAAGGAATGCGGCAGAAAATCATGAAATGGATGAAAGACAGAAACAGGTATGAACTAACTTACAATGAAACAAATAACTTCACAGAAAACAAGGCTAACGTTAGATGCTGCTGTGCTGCTGCTAGCTAACATAACTTAGTTTGGTCAGGCAAACGGAAATTGTAG
This sequence comes from Chelon labrosus, assembly GCF_963514085.1. Taxonomy (NCBI): domain Eukaryota; kingdom Metazoa; phylum Chordata; class Actinopteri; order Mugiliformes; family Mugilidae; genus Chelon; species Chelon labrosus. The sequence continues at coordinate 2,367,703 of NC_140351.1, read as the reverse complement.
TGATTTCTTGCTGATGCACACAGTTCTAGGTCAGGATTTAGAAATCGTTTGTGATATTAATTGTTATGTGGCAGTGACACGCGCAGCCATTTTCACACACCACCGCGACCGGCTCCGGCTTGGAAAGGCTCGGGGACGAAGGTGGCTCGCGGCTCCGGCCCTCGCCGCTTGCCGGGGGCGTGGACCGAGTGCTCCCTGCGCCCTCTCCGGGGGTTCACCCGTGGCCCCCCTCATCCCCGTCGCGATTGTCGACCGGGGCGGACTGTCCTCAGTGCATTGTGCATATGGGTGACTGCTAAGCATTTTGATTGTTTGTTTTGGTTAATTATCTCGCCTCACTAAGTACTGGGGTAACACGTTTTTACACTCCAGTACTAATGTTAAGATTCTTACAGAAAATAAAAAGGAAACAGTGTTTCTCAATCTGTCTGCCTTGTTTTTGTCTTATTAAGCTGTTTAGACTTTTTGATTTAAGTAAAGAAAACAACAAAAAGGGGCTGGAAATCCTGGTGGGACTGGTTTGTGGCTGCTTACATGATGTGAAATCAGATGTACTGATTTATTAATCATCTTTAACACTACTTGCTAGGCCTGACATTTTCATGAGTATCACCAATAGTAGGCTAAGCCAAAATGACCTACAGTTAATCTTCTTGACACAGTGTTATGATATAGCCTACTGTAGGCCTATACCTTTTTTCCCTTATGTCAGAGGCAACATTAACAAGTAGCTCACGCCCAGATGTAACTAGAGAATCACTTCAACATAATGATGTGCAAAACAGACTGTTTTTTTTGTTGTTGTTGTTGTTTTCTAATTGTGAATATTTAAGCTAACAGTAGACTGCAACACACAACAATGAATAGTTATTTAGTGGACTAATGCATGTTTCAACCAGGCCTATGTGAGTAAATCAACTATATTTAATGAGATGTCAATTTTATTCAGGTGTGAGGATGGAGATGGATCAGGAAATGAAAGGGCAAGTAGCAGGTAGGTCTAATATGAGGTGGAAGTGTAGGACAGTCACTATTCTGTTCTGGATTTTTTTGTGCCGGGGGGGGGGCGCCGAAATCGATGTTGCATACCCCCCGAAAACTGTGTAGTTGCGCCCCTGACGCTAGGGACAGGGTTAGTCTCACATGACACCCTCGTCCTGTGTCGTTTCAAAAGCTGAAAATGAAATTGCTTTTTATCTGCAACTCCGTAACAGTAGCACATTCCTCTGTGGGTTCAGCTGTTGTGAATGTTTCCTGTTTTCGTGTGTAATCACAGAACGACTCGGATGTCGAGGTCATGGCGCCGTTCACATGTTCAGCATCACTGAACATGTGAATTTAACTCAAATATTTTAGATCTGTTAAACCTGCAAATATTCAAGGAAACGGAAATAAGTGATTAAGTGGGAACCGCAGTTGATTCCCTTCAAGGTCGGTGTTGTAAATGTGATGCGGTTGCTAAGTTACACATCCAGCACACATGGGTCACGCTTATCATGATCCCAACATGGAATTCAAGTCCAGTATCAACTCAGTTTGTCTGTTTTTAGGTCTCTACCGTCTATAGATTGTCGCTTTTTGGCTTAGATCTGTTCTTATTTTTGGGACAGGGGCTTTCTTCGTCCACTCCACATATCCACCTGGTACTACAGGACCTCCAGGAAGCGTGCATCCCCCTGAGGAACCCCCCCAAATCTGCTCTCTGGATGCTGCACAAAAGAATGAATGGGTGGGTCAAACGCAGAGAACGAATTTCACCACGAGGGATCAATGAAGAAAAAAATTCTAATTTAAATACCGTCGGTCTCTTTAGCTGCTAAATGCTCCGTCATGTTCACCAGTCTTTAACTGGGTCTGATTAGAAATGGAAATGCTTTTGGAAATTCGGTTGATTAGAACCAAAACAATGAGTTGAAATATGCCAAAATGCCCCAGTGAGCTCAAGGCTCATGCAGATAAATAATTACTGATTATACTCGAGCACCAGTACAGCGCCACAACAAAGCACTTGTTGTTGTAGTTAATTTAGCTGCGTGATCATTTGTGCATTTTTTCTGCTTTAGAATTATTCTTTCTTACCTCTATTTCTGAATAATGTTCTGAAAGTAATAATTCATAATTAACTTTCCCTAGTAATCCAGTTAAATTGTTCATAAGGTAATCTGTGCACAGGGATTTTTGAGTCAGCTTCACAGGACCATCAGAGGCTCTGTACATTCATTTAAACATGCTGGTTACCAGTTGTGTTACATCAACAACATTTTTCTTTTAATTTTCATACAGTGTATGTACCATTCTTTGACGTGCATCCATACTTTTACGAAGCCACAGCAGCCGTCTGTCACGCTGGAGCTGAAAGACGAAGGCTCAACAACCCGAGGGAGAGCAGGTGTCTGCAGGACGGTCTGGACCAAGCTAAGACAGTGAGGTGTCAGGAGGATCATCGGACGTGTCTTAATGTGTCACTGCTGGTTAGATAACAGGCTGAACACAGAAGAAACTGAACAGCTTGGACATTATTTAATAAAATAAATGATCTGGTGTCACTTCATCACGCAGCAGAGTAATTAGATTTTAATGATCCTAAAACAAAAAACTGCTTTTTATTCCAGCTTCACATCCATGCTGATGTATGAGGTAATTATTAGTGGTTTAAATATCTAGAGAAAAGTATAAAATAATGCACGGATCAGCCACAACATTATGACCACCGACAGGAGAAATGATTAACATTTAAACCTCCAAATTCACTAGATCCCAAACTGATCAAGTATCTGTGGGATGATCCACAGAGGCCCCTCCCCTCAAAGCCCCCCCACTAACAACAGGACACCCTCAGAAGGCCCATGTCCATTCTCTGATGAGTCACCACAAGGGAGACCTGCACAATATTAGGAAGGTGGTCATAATGTTATGCCTGATCGGTGTAAATAGAGTTATTTAAAAAATAAAATATATGAAACAGCACAGGGCCGATTTATGAAGGATTAGCAACCTATGAACACACAGCCAGAGACATTACATTCCCGTTATTTTAGCTTCTTTTCTACTAAATAAATGTCTTTTTTTTTCTTCTTCTGTGGTTTTGTCTGTCCTCTCCTTGCGCCACCTACGTAAAATGTTAGGTGCGAGTTGAAAACCTCAACTGACAGATGCGGAAGTGCTAACTGTCTCCACTTTCACACCCTTCCACTCCCATCCGCCCCGGCTTGTGGCTGCAGAGGGCACGCCTGCCACAACAACTCAGCCGTCAGCCGCTCTAATGCGGAGATGAAGCTGTGGCGGTCGCTGCTCGGCCGGGGAGGGGGGCAGCCGAGGAGGGGGGAGCAGGTGGTCACACGTCCAGGTGAGAGGCGGTTCAAAGCAGAGCCCGGTTTTTGACGGGTATTGGAAACTGGTACATGACAAGAAGCGGAACAAGGAGCTCACACTGAATCCACAGAAACGGCAAATTATTTCAAGCAAACAAATCCACAAAATCCTGCGGCGCTGCATCCCTGACAGATTGACATCGCTGCCTCCTTGTTTATTTTCTTCGCCGTTTGTTTCGAGGAGGAATACGTCTGAGGTGTTATTTCTTTGACCTTTAATTGACAACTCTATGACGCAGCCTGGAGAAAATCCCCCTGAGTGTGGAGATATTGATTGGGAATGCAGTTGAAAGAATGTTGTTATGAATAATGCTCGTTAATGAACAGACTCGGCTGCAACATGGGGAATCACACATTCATTTTCTTATCTTTTGCCAGAAAAACAAATAGATGTGCTTTGACTGCGTATATTGTCTTTGGAAGCGAACGCCTGTTCCTCTCAAACCAACACATTACAGAACACGGTCCCTATAAGCTCATATCTGCCCCGTTTGAATTAAATATTCATTGAATCAACAATATTTTCATTTATATTAAATTGCTGTTTGCTTCTCCGTTACTGGGTTCATGTGGAACTGTGCTGCTCCCAGTTTATGAAAGTATTTACATGCATTGAAGATGCAGAAATAAATGCAAAGCAAAGAGACAAAAAAATAATAACTGACAAACATCACAGACGGCGAATGGAAAGACTATATTTTTGTGTGTTCACATAAATGGGAAATTACAAACGTTCAGTTCCATGGCATGCCTGTATGCATGCTTCAATGCTGGTTACTGGAAGACAATCACCTCCACTAATGCCACTAAACTATTTTGTATGCCAAAGTAGTGCATGTGCATAATTTCAATTCAATGAGAAGAAATCAAGTAGATAGATAGAGGTTTAAATAGGAAACTCTGTGGGTGAGCCATCAGAAACTCGCTTGTTTGTGTAAACAACCAGAAACTGGTGCAGCTAATTTCCATTAACGGTTAGATACTTACCTGTCGTTGAGGAGGGGACTGTTTGTCCTTGTCCTCTTTCCCTATGAATGGTGCAACCCTTGTTTATTAAGAGCACCATTCATAGGGAAAGAGGACAAATGAGCATGTTTCTGATGGGTTACCCACAGAGTTTCCTATCTAAACCTCAAACTTCCCACCAGTCCCTTAGAACTGAAGAAGCTACGCAGATGAAACGTCTTCTCAAAAAACTCTACAAGTCCAGTTGCCTTTTTTAAACCCTTTTTGGATAGACCATGACCTGGATGACTGAGAACCTATCGTCAATGACCACAGTCCAGGTGGTTCCTCATGAAGGAACGGAGGAGCTGTAGAGTCTTATGTCCTGAGGGTCAAACGTCCTCCTCAGCCTGTCCATGGAGCAGGACAGAGACAGCAGCCTGTCACTGAACCAGCTTCTCTGTCTGACTATGGTGTCCTGTAGAGGGTGGTGGACATTGTTCATGATGGACCAGAGTTTGTTCAAGGTCCTTCCATCTACCACTGATGTCAGGGACTCCAGCTCTGTCCCCACCACAGAGTCCTCCTTCTGGATCAGCTTGTCCATGCAGACTCTGAGATTGACAGTGTCGTAGAGTCTGAATCTCAGACGATGCAGGTAGATAGAGATAGGACCGCCTTCTATTGGTTTGCTTTTGGGTTTGTTTTTTTGCCGCAGGTGTGCAGAGTTGAGCTGCTGCTGGTCGTTGGGCTGCCACCTCACCTGCTTCTCATAATCCAATCAAGCTGAACCCTATTTAAGGACTTTCCACGTTCTCACTCATTGCCAGATCTTCAGTTCACCTTCACGCCTTTTTTGCTAGCCAGCTTCTCCTGATCTTTTTGTCTTTTTGAAACTCCTGAACTCTTGAGTCTCGTACCTGTGCTCTTATTAACCAAACTAAGACATTTGTGTTGAAAAGTTGGTCTAGGATCCCCTCCATTTATGCCATAAAGGTCCATCGATCCAATCTAATCCTTTGGGTGATCTTTATGTAGCCATACATGTCATCCAAGCACCGCTGGGTTGAATTTGTTAAATTGTATTTAGAGTCTGCCACTGCTTTGGTTGTAAAAGATACTGACAGTGAAGGCTCTGTATGTGTTGAAACAAACTTGTAACTAACTTGGAATGGAGAAAGACTCAGAAATTAGCTACTCTGGCAACTGACTAGCCTCTTCCAGCCCTTGTGCCCTCTGCTCTTAATGAACAAGTAGAACAACAGCAGTACCTGGAGGTCCACAAGAAATGGTACAAAACCCTTTTAGCCTGTAACACAGACGTACCAAGATGTCCTATTGTGTGCAGCCACGTTTTGCAGCATGCATTTGTGTCTGATCTGACTTAAAATCCCCTCTGTCAGAGAAGATACTTCACGAGACTGAGAAAGCGAACAAATAGAGTGTATGTCTAAGGCAGGAAGTGTTGCTGCAACCACTATGTCAACAATATTCACATTTGGTATTGTTACAGACACAATGCAAGAAGGCTTAAAGCTGAAAGGTGCAATGTTGTGATGATGAGTGGATGCACAAAATTGAGACGTAAGTAGATAAATGTGTCTTTATTCTTTCTTATATGGCACACAGCATTAGAGTTGCAAAGGGCTGTTTCTGGTTTGTGTTGTTCTGGTTGTAAAAGCATCTCTTTCACTTGGATTGGCATGGCAGCTCCCTCGGTTCAATCATCAGCGCGGATTCTGAACAACCGCCTTTGGAAAAAAAAAAATAAATGTCTGGCTCTTTGATGGAGGCAGCGGAAGCAGAGCAATCAGCTACCACTCTGCAAAGTGCATTTTAAGACGGAAACATGCAAGTTTAACATTCTGTTATGTTCCCCACTAACAGCAAAGTGTGCGTTGGTTAAAACCTGAAAACATCTTGTTGTTTAAATCAATTCACCTTTTAGGTTGTGATTAAATTCTAGATCAAAGGGGTCAAACTCATTTTAGTTCAGGGGGCCACATGCAGCCCAAGTAGATCTCAAGCGGGTCGGACCAGTAACATAATAAAATAACTCCAAATGTTTCCCTCTGTTTTAGGGCAAAGAAGAACAAGTGCATTATGAAAATGTTCACATTTAATGAATCATTCTTTTACAGTGTAATTTCAGCACATTGCTGCCGTCAGCTGTTTAGTTCTGGGTCTCGGTGTCCTGTTATGTCTGCTACTCTTGCTAAAACAGTGCAGCTCCTAGTGGACACATTTGGAATAGCAGCTACTTTTATTGAAAAATGTCATTTTAGCACTTTGCAAATTCATCACACGGGGCCAGATGCTAACTGCTGCTAACTGAAATGCTTAATTGAACACCTCTCTGCACAGTTTAGGCGCTTTTAGAGTACTGCGGGACCTACGTACGAAGCCTACGCCAGTGCGAGACATTTATACTTGTACCTCGTCAGTCTGATTGACTCTGTAACAACTCCACCCAAACACTAGTCTGCTCTGTGTCTTTTTTGCCTGGTTGTCTAGTTAATTTTTGTTTCTACTTCCTGCTTCACTTTCAACAATGGCGACTGAAGCTTTTGCTGAACTTTCGGCCAAATTTTCCCAAAAACGCGCAGAACAGTAGTCGTACAAATCTCTGTATCTACAAACCTCCTGAGTTAACCTTCCCGATTCTTTATTGATCCAAAACAATTAATTTGAAAATTGCAAAGATGGAGAAGCAAATGGAAATACTAAAGCTGAAACACGCTAGTACCTAGCGGACCAATCACAGGTCTTGAAGTCTGCATCGTCGCGGTGGTGCGTAGTTACATTTCTGGGGAGGTGCACGTCAGGCTACGGAGCTAGGCTCTGTGAAGGTGTCTGCGTTGTTGCCGTAGCCTCTGTGAACTTAACGCAGAAGTCTAAACAGCCCATTTTTAAACTCTCTATAAAACCCAAGAGCTCGAACAATGACCTGCACAAATGCATGTGGTTTTAGAGTGGTTAACAAACATGGTGGACTGGCTTAAATGATGCAAAGTCAAGAAAACACTAGATCCCAAGTGTTGGTGAACATACTGTGGAGATGGAAGCAAAGGCATGTACTGTATATCTATACTACTAATCTATGTGTTAAAGTAGGAACTTAATCTGAAAGGCATTTTTGAGATGACTGAATGTTCTGTGGGTTCTTAGATTCTGAGAGTTCTCCTTTACGATGAAGTAGAATTAAATGCATCTTCTGAAGCAGCAGCACAGCAACAGTGTGGAGAAAAACACCTTCTCCTTCCCAGCAAAAAGAGACGTGACTCAGGACAGGGTTAATAACGGGCCTGAGACTGAGAAGTAAGAACTAGACTCAGATCCAGTAGGATGATGGTTTTTCACAGTGGCAAAGAAAAACACCAACCAGCAGCATCCAGCGTTTTGCACGTCTGCAGCAGAAGATGATGCAATGATCTACCTGAACAAAGTTTTATCTGGTACACCTCTTTTCAGCGAAGCAGTGATGACCGCACTGCTCGACTCAACATTTTGAAGTTCGCAGCGTTGACAGTATTTTGGGAACAAAAAGAAAAAAAAACAATCATCAGCAGACAGCGTTAGGCTGCGGCCAGCTAGACACGACTGGTGCCTTTGTAGATTCTTCTTGGAATACAGTAAAACATCAGAGGCTGGAAGTTCTGCAAAAAAAAAATGTGCCTCGCATGTTTATTTTTCAGCACAAGAAAAAAGATTTGTTTTGAAGCCAGTGATCGTTAAGAAGGAACGTGTTTCTTATTCGTTGGACTGAGTGTAGGATTTCAGGGTTTTACAAGAATAAATGCTAGAATAGTTTTGTTAACCATAGCATCCCTTGTTTGTTTTTTGTTAGCTTAGAATGAGCCTTATACACAGATCAGGCATAACATTATGACCACCTTCCTAGTATCGTGCAGGTCTCACTTGTGGTGACTCATCAGAGAATGGACATGGGCCTTCTGAGGGTGTCCTGTTGTTAGTGGGGGGTCCTTTGAGGGGAGGGGCCTCTGTGGATCATCCCACAGATACTTGATCAGTTTGGGATCTAGTGAATTTGGAGGCCAGGTCAACACCTTGTGCTGTTCTTCATGTTTTGTTCCTAAAGTGTTTTTGTGTGTCTGTCTGTGTCAGGCTGCATCCTGCTGGGGATGGCTGCTGCCATCAAGGAGTGTCATTGCTATGGGGTGGGGGTGCCTGGTCTGGTCTAGGTGGGTGCTACATGTCTAAGTAACATCCACACCAATGAATGCCAGGTCCAGAAGTTTCCCAGCAGAACACTGAACTGTCACAAGATGGTTTAAATGTTATTCACTTCTCCTGTCAGTGGTCATAATGTTGTGGCTGATACATTTCTATACGCTTAAATAAATTGGTCTAAAGTAAAACATTCTGATTACGATTTTGTCTAAAGACGACATATAGAATTAATGTTGTTAGTAGCAGTTTGACTAAATATAATAATGAAAAGTTGACAAAAATGACTTAAGTTAAAATATGACATTGTCAAGATGCAAGATGCCTCAAAATCCTTCGCAAGTGTCCTTAAAAATAAGAAGAAGATTTGTTCAAGGTGACATTCATTGCTCCGTATCCAAAGCCTGTATCCTACACATTTTCAAACTAACTCCATCTCACCCAGGACTATTGTAGTGAATCATTCAAACAAAGAAAAGTTGTTCTCTCTACCAGAACAACCTGGGATTGGCTCCGACCTGAAAGAATACAAGGTTTAATAAGGATAGATGGAAAATTTTGACTGTGGTGGGAGATGGATGTAGTTTTCTCACATAGATATGTATTTGAAATCATGATGTGACCATTTGCCCCTCTCCTCTGCACCCCCCCGGTGTAATGGGTGAAATGCTGCCAGCTGTAGAGTTAAAGAGAGTTCAGATGAATGAAGTCATTCTGAGCCAGGTGTTTCATTTAGAGCGGGATTCAAAGCGATTGATGGCTCCCCAAATGAGCTATTTTACCACTTTTTGTCTACAGCCGCGTGAGTCCCAATCAGGAACTGAATCGCTCCCGATCGTGGCAACGGTGTCGATGGAGAGGCGCTGAAAAGAGAGAGAGAGAGTGAGAGAGAGAGGCACTGGAGCCTTGATGTGTGGAAATGAAATGGAAAGAAAAATAAAATATGTGATGAGAACAGACACCTTCTGATATGAGTCTTAATTATAATCAGTGTTCAACCCAGCAGACAAACTCAAAGGATTTTTTATGTTAATGTTAATAGTTTCATTCATCTTAGCTGCTTTTCCAGGTTACTTCTTTATAAACGTTGTCTAAGTATCAGGAGTAAGATTGTGAAAGCTGGAAAACTAGCCTTTGACTGTAGCCTGTGCATCGTTCCCGAACCGTCCAAAATGGGTGTCAGCAGGGTCCTCTTAGACTCCAGGGAGGATTCCCTGACATCAGATGATGGGAAACCGTCACCCTGCTGTGTCTCAGAGAACATGTGATGTTACTATAGCATGTTTTCAGCTCTTTCCTTTTGGTCACAGATCGTGCATTCTCCTCCCTTCCACACAGCGACGAGGGGAACAGAGTGGCCTCTTACTCATCAAACGGCAGGCTGAAGGAAGATAAGCAGCTGTTTGTCTGTTACAGGTCACAGATAATGGTTTCCGTTTGGTTTTTGGAAGAAGAAAATAAACTTACAAGGTGGTTAAGTCGTATAAACCCCTGAGAGGGCAGCGTTTGCCAAGCCTTAACCGGGATTGTTAGGATTATTGTTATTTTGAGGACATCAACCCAGATGTGTCACGAGTACAACTTAGTGTGGAAGACCATGCACGATGAATTCTGCATTCAGCCTGGACCTCGACGCATCCAACAACTTGGAATCTGTGCACAATTCAGTGAACGCCACCCGCCCCATCTCACCTGACCTTTAGAAAACATGCAATAGCTGCACTGTTTCAGTTATATTTGTAGACATGGCAGTGCTCCAGAGTTTCCTTTTCACTGAGTGAATTCCATCAAGGCATCCCATCACAGCTTCTACGTCTCCGAGGTTTTGACTGTGCTGCATGGAATTGGATTACGTTGGAAGCATCTGTGATGAACTACGAGATAAAAACTTTATTTACTGCTACGCTGCTGCAGGAGAGAGCGTACAGCTTGACCATTTGTTAAACCGTCGTCACATTTGGCACGGCGCATCTTTGAAGGCTGAAACAGAGAAACGTTGCAGTGAGGACAGGCCGTAACTCCGCTAACTACGAATACCAGAGACTCTAATAGTTTGTGACCGATACAGATTGCAGGATTGTAAAGCTCAGCGACTCCTGTAAAAGTTGGACGTGAGCTTCTGGTGATTTGTGAGGCGACGCACAACATTTTTAATTCGAGTTCTCAGCTCATTTGAGGCCAGTTATCACTGAGGAACTATGAACTGAACTGAAGCCTCCACCACTAGTGGGACATCTGTCACAGGACGTAAAACTACACACTGATGTCTTAAATGAAGGACAAATGACTGAGACCTTTTGCTTCTGAGTGCTTCTTTGGTGACAGCATTAGTTAGTTTATTTAGGACTTGTTTTTGAGTGAATAGCATGCACAAAATGTCAAAAATGTGAAGGTCTTTGGTGATTAGACCCAATGGAGACACCATAGATTTTGAGCAGAAGAAGGTAAAGCCATGTGTTATGTGCAAGGAACCCCTCATGGGTTTAGACGCTGGTGCAGGTGAGAGGAAAAACCTGGAGCTGTGCATGGGATGAGGCATGGACTCTGATGAGCCTGGACCCTGGATGTGGAGACTGGAGGTGCACAGGGTGGAGGAGGGTTGCAGCAGCTTGAACACTGCTGTAACAGTTGTGTGAGTGCTGAGGATGACATGTCACTTTCACCGCGTCACACCATGCAACGTGAACTAATCCAGCCTCGGCCGCAGAAACGATGCCAGCGGAGCTCCTCTCGGTGTCTATTCATTCGCCGTGAACAAAACCGTGAATGCCACTGCACAGCCTGCAGGTATTCAGCAGGCTGCACATGTAGTTTGCTCCATTTTCTGTAGGCATCGGGGTAATCAAGACGCTCACTTAGTGGCCCCGGCGCTCAGCTGCAGGGCTTCCACACTCGCTTATTATCAAAATCTCCTTGAGATGATATTTGTGGGTAAAACTGTAGAACGAGAAGGTGTGACCTTTGTACCAGCAGTCGTTGCTTTGGTTGCTTCCGCTTAATGTCGTGCAAATCGTCCACGTCTGTAATTTGTAAAGTAAAAATTACACCGCAAATTACCTACCCTATTTCTAGTAACACATAGGTCCTGAGATAAAACTAATCCAGTCATCTCTGTGATTTGACTTTTGTTTGATTCGCTGCTTTTTCTGCCTCTTGTCACTTAAGAATAATGAAGGATGTGCTGTCAATCAAAGTCTGGACAGATGTTAGGCTGCAGAGTCGAGATGTCACTGATCTATTCACCCATTCAGATGGATAAAATCATTAAATCAAGCATTAATGCATTGGTAAAGGATTTAAATACTGACAGGTTGTTGGTGTTTACTTCTCAGGGATCAACAGTCTCATCACGTTTTATTTAAAAAAAAATATATTTTTTCAGTGTGAACAGGTCTAAAGAGATCTCTCTCACTGATCCATTCCTTTCCAGATTCCAGATGCTGAATCAGCTAAAAAGCTGGCGACAACAGGAAAAACGATGGCTCCAAATGTTGGCCGTTGGCCTGACATGGACAGACGCCCTGCCGCCCGCTTGGTGAGTCACAGCCGTTTGTTCTCTGGAGCTACACAACAGTGGAGACTCTGAGTTGGGGCGGCACCGTCCAAACCAGGCACGGTGACGTTTGCTACGTAGCTCGCCTGTTAGTCCACCCCATCAAGCAGAAGCCTTACATAGCAGTATCCGCCTTGAGTTAGTGCACGTGTCAGCTGTATGACTGACTATTATCAGCCATCTTGGATCCTATAAGAGAGGAGGGATACTCTGGGTCACAGAAGGCGGCGGCCTTGTCTTTCACTGCACCTGCCTCCACTCAGATCCTGACACAAGACGATGCGCTCGGCCTTTATCTGTCACACCATTCACGTTTCAGCTAAGGACATTAGTGTGAAACTATAATAGGATTTGTGGTTCACAGTTCTTTTTTTTTTTTTTTTTCTCCCACAGGCTGAGATTATTCTAAGTCAAGTCAGTCATTCTCATGTTACCTTCGACTGAAGAGGTTTCATATACAGTCGTCTTCATCCTTTGGGATACATCTAGTTAGACGTTTTTATCAAATCTGGGCAACATCAAGGTCCAGTTAACGTATTTTTATAATCTCAAACTGCAGAATTGAAGTTTGCGCAATGTTTTAAATGTTTTACATGTATTTAAATGCTCCAATAAAACTGTACTGTGTTTCAAATTCAATTCATGTATACGATATACACATCTAATTATTGATATAATGCATAAAACAATAACATCTGCTGTCTCATTTCATTAAATACTTGCTGGACAATCATCACCTAAATGTGCTTTACTACAATGAAACCTCAAGACTTAAAACTTTGGAGGAATCTACCTAAGTATTGAAAGTGAGAAGGCATAACATTTGTATTTGGAGTCTTTTTGAAACTCTGTTTACCTGGACACTTCACCTGAAACCCCCAGGGATACACAGTGCACACAAATGCACGGATAGAAGAAATTAGAGGATAGGTGTTCAGAACGAAAGAGAAGAAGATGGAGGACAGGTGCTCAGTGCATCATGGGAGGTCCCCCAGCAGAATAGAGCTATAGCAGCATAACTAAGGGATGGTTCAGGGTCATCTGAGCCCGCCACCATTAGCTTTATCAAAACTGAAAGTAGAGAGGGTGAGTACCTATCAATCCCAGACTGGGAGCTGGTTCCACAGGAGAGGGAGCTGTTCTACTTGTTGAAACCCAAGGAACCAGGAGAACGCCTGAACTTTGAGAACAAAGGGATCTTTCGGGATGATATGGTACTATGAGGTCTTTAGGGTAGGATGGAGCTAGGCCTTTAAGGGCCTTGTATGTAAGGAGGAGGAGTATTTTAAATTCTATTCTGGATTTTACAGAAAGAGTCCTGTGATAGACTGGAGACCTGTCCAGGTTGTACCCCGACTCTCGCCCAGTGACAGCTGGGATAGGCTCCAGCCCCCTGTGGCCCTATAGATGACGTTTACAGAGAATGAATGAATGAATGAATTTTACAGGAAGCCAGGGAAGGGGAGCTAAAACTGGAGTAATCTTTCTAATTTAAAAACAGAGCATGTCAAACATAAATACTAAAAACTGCTTTTATAGAATCTGAATTCATGCAAGTACGGAGCGAGAAAAAAGAAAAACAACAAATCAGCTTACAGACCCCGTGCACCACCCCAACCTTAATACAGGGTGCAGTTCATTTGTCATACAAGGAGCCACCTCTCTCAAAGTAAGGGATAGCCAGATAAACTCTGCCCGTGCATTAAGATAAATGGGTCTCCCGTGGTCCCAAAACAAATATGTAACGACTGAACACAGACTAGTGTCTGGAATAAATGATTTATGTGTGAGCGTGTTTTGTTTGTGGATGTGACAAATGCATTATACATGGAGCAGATATATCATTTTAATATGTAACATATCAGCGTGAAAATCTTGCACTATATCAATGTTTTGTGCATGTCAGGGTAAATAAATTGCATTGACATGGAGCTGCTGTGTCCACGGATTGTTGCAGCAGATATCAAAGAAATGCTCGTGCAGAACTCAGCCCTCACCGCTAAGAGGTGACTCAATGTGGTGTCCATTCTTGGTAAACATGAAAATAAGACCAGCAGCTACCTGTCTGTGGAGGAAGACCTGCAGGCTCGCTGTAGATTAGCCAACAAAATGTTCTTTAGGAGAGAACTCGTCTGAACTTTGCTGTTCCTCAGGGAGAAGTGACACCTCAGATGCTCCTGTGCATCACCGGGTAGCAAGCCTTTAATCCTTTACACTACTCTCTATATGTGCAGTATTAATATTTCCAGTCTAGGCTGCTGTGTATTCTGCTCCTAGCTGTTTGGTTCCAGCCGCATGTGTAGTATGGAGGAGGACGTTTTGTGTTCAGCCTGCAAACCAGACAAATAATAAAGACTTTGTCTTCCATTCCTTTTTTTTTTATTATTATTATTCTGAATAGAGTCTGAGGGAGCTGCCGTCCTGGGCTTGATGTCTCCTGAGCTTTGTGTGTCGTGCACTTTCAAAATGTCTCATTTCTGCATCCACGGTCATGTTTTCAGTTTCTTTTAAACATTATTTCCTGTTTGATTTAGGTCTGTCTTATTGCAGATGACTCCACGTTGGGGCAGGATGCTCCATTAAAATAAAAATATTAAAATATTCACTCTGTACCTTCTGAATGCTTTCAAGTGGCCACCGTTGAAAACAGATCAGAGCACGAGCAGCCGTCACAAATTAGCCAAATAACTGAGGCTGGCTTAGACTAAGATCCTCATTTTAACGGAATAATCATTTATTTATGGAGTCAGTTATTTATATCATTGTTTATTTTTAGTTTTGTCAGTTTCAATCCTCCACACCGAGCAACCTACAAAACATTCAAACATCAAGCTTCATTATCATTGTTTTTTTATTTAATTTCCTTCTTTGTTCTTTTTCATCAAGTCACAATTTAAAGACAAACACTGGAGAGCCATTTTTTTTGTGGGATTCCCTCTGATCCCACTTCATCACTCTGACATAAAATTTGATCAGAGGACACACTGCATCCTTTATTCCGTCACCGCAGCAAACATTTTCTTTTATTTTCTTTAATTTTTTTTTTCAGCAGAGTGTTGCTGACTGCAGCGTTTAGACCAGGGCTAAAACCATGGAGTGTAATCGCTCCTAAACAAGAGTGGAACAAGCTCTCAACCCATGCACCGGCTTTAAAAACCAGCTGTGATCAAAGACGCTTTATCCACACTTACACACACAAAAAATGGGATCTATCTGCTTTCATGGCGGAGCCAGCACCTGCCTTTCACACTTCAAACAGACATACTAACACCCTCCCCACTTCAAGGACAGAAATGAAACCGCCGAGTCATGTTAACTAATTCATTTCATGCAAGCACAGCGAGCCCTTTAATCTTTGTGGTGCGTCGAACTTCTTCTGTTTCTGTCGAGATGTTTGATCTTTTGTTTGCGAGAGATCTTGATATGCAGACCTAACGCTGAACTCTGCAGCAACTACTGGATGAATTCATGGGCCCCGAAGTGGGGAGCCTAAAAACGCCATGTCTCAGTAACTTTGGGATGGACTGGTGTGAAATATAGCCACACATTCATGTTCTGGTCAGGATAATGGGCCTTCTGAGGGTGTCCTGTGGTGTTAGTGTTAGTGGGGGGGTCTTTGAGGGGAGGGTCCTCTGTGGATCATCCCACAGAGACTTGATCAGTTTGGGATCTAGTGAATTTGGAGGCCAGGTCAACACCTTGTGCTGTTCTTCATGTTTTTTTTTTTTTAGTTGTTCCTAAAGTGTTTTTGTGTGTGTGTGTGTCTGTGTCAGGCTGCATCCTGCTGGGGATGGCTGCTGCCATCAAGGAGTGTCATTGCTATGGGGTGGGGGTGCCTGGTCTGGTCTAGGTGGGTGCTACATGTCTAAGTAACATCCACACCAAGGAATGCCAGGTCCAGAAGTTTCCCAGCAGAACAATGAACACTGTCAGTGGTCATAATGTTGTGGCTGATCAGTGTATAACCATTTGTGATGATGTGTGATACTAAAGCAGGTTCCTCAGTGTCTTTCTGTCTCCATAATGTCTACCTTTGGCACCTAATACGAGACGAGTCCAGTCCAAATAACACAGCTTTTTATTGGCCGAGAGTGAGTCAACATTACTGTTAGTTATAATTGACCAAAGTATTCAAGAGTTGTAGTTCCTTATCCAAACGTTTCCCAGCAGAACATTGAATTGTCACAAGATGGTCAGTGTTATCCACTTCTTCTCCTGTCAGTGGTTTTAATGTTGTGGCTGATTGGTGTGTCACGTGAAAAAGAAGCAAATAAAAGTTTACACTGCAAATATAAGTCAAATATTGATAGCTCCACGATGACAGATGAATTATCTTTGCAGTTAAAGCTTCTGAAGGTTGCGTTCCTACTGGTACAGCAATCAGTTGCTCTCAGCACACATGTAAATCGTCCTAATAGCTAGGTGTATGCTAATGGACCAACGGTGAAGGTGATGTTGTTCCATTGAGGGTTATTTTTATCAGATCATGAGACGTCATCATACGGGTTAGAGAGCTTTTTGTACCTTTATTTTAAAAATTACAACCTATGCAATGACGACGAAAACCATCATGACTTGTGTTCCTTAACAAACCATCAGCATCCTGTGTGAGCTGATAAGGACCCAGACTTTTAAACTGGAGTTTAACCCAGCCGCCAATTACTGACCACAAGATAAAAGATAAACAGGGAATGGACAAATGGACACAAATCGCCACATTCTGACTGTGTATATGTGTCGCCATGTGGTTTCAGGATGTTTTTCCCCTTCGAGTCACTAAAAACAATCATAATCTTAATCCTAAATATGTTTAAATATTAATGTAACCAACTAATAAACATCATGCAGAACAAAAAGCTTGGCTCGACTTCAATTTCTGGTGTCACGACGTCCCTTTATTATCAGCCAGCCAACAAATTAATTAAGAGTTTGACCCGCAAATATCCGGCACTTGCTCCCTCGCTGCTACCGAGCGTTTCTTTTCCAGAACCGTACCAGACAATGACGAGGAGAAACAATGGATCTAATTACTCTTTATGGAAAAAGAGAAGCAACTCAGATAACCTCGCGCTGGAGTAACACAAACTGCCTTCACACACACACACACACACATATAAGCGTATCACAGCCGAGCGGCATCGACCCTGATAGACCAGCAGATGTTATTCCCGTGGTTTCCATTGACATATTGTTTGGATCTGCCTCCTGCTGTTCTTTACCAGACACGCTGGGCGAGCCAAGACCCCTCCGTTCACTCCGGTTTGATCTTCTTATAACAGCGTTCTTCCTTCTGTGCTCCTGCTCCGACGCTTTAATCCAAAACACCACATAACACGAATTAGGTCGACTGCCAGGGTTTCCTATGCAAACCCAGGTTTAGAGAGACGCCTGTGTCTCTGCACAGCCTCTCAGCTCTTTGTTTGACAGACGTCCACTAATGTCACGTGCAGACATGTCCTGTGTTTACTGGGTCACTGTTCAGAATGATCATTTAACTACAGTCTGTAGTACGACTTCTTCAATATGAGGGCAACTTTTTTCTCACCAAACAGCAAAAGGCACCTTCTGGCTTTCAATATCAATCCAACCAACCAACAACTGCTTCCTTAGTTTGGCTGATTTGAGTTTAATGTCGCTTAACAATGATTTCGTGTTCATTTTAGTCTTAAAGCTCATTGAAGGTACTGCAGGATTAGATACTGTAACTTACGTACGTAGGTTGCACCAATTTTTGTTTCTACTTCCTGCTTCTCTTTCAACAATGGAGACTGAAACTTTCGCCGAAATTTCGCCGAAGCCGCGTCGTACAAATGTTTGTATCTCCAAACCTCCTCGATTAACCTTTCTTCCGTGTCTTCTGTTTCAATTGATTCAAAACAATCGATCTGAAAATTGTGGAGATGGAGAAGCAGATGGAAATACTAAAGCAGAAACTACCACCAACTGAACCAATCACAGCTCTTGTGGTCTACGGCATCAAATTGATGCAGAAGCATAAACCACCTATTATTCTTCAGACTTTAGTCATTTTCATCTTTCATAGTTTTAGTCAATGTTTCATTTTTGTCAACTTTTAATTATTGACACTATCAACCTTTAGCCTTTAGACTAAATAATAATCAGAGTGTTTCTCCCTTTTGATCAGTTTAATGAAGCTTCTATCTGCAGCAGAAATGTGGATCCATTTAACAGACTGTATCAACACTGATCTCTTAGACACTTGTTCAATTCTACAGATCTCTGTCCAGAGTTGGATCTCAGCTGCTGTGCTGCCCTTGATCATTTATAAGGTTGGATCAGACATTACAGAGAAAAGAGGAAGCATAGCTCAAGTACAAATACAAAACCATGTTTTGTTACTGTTGTGGAATAAAACTGCATTTATTTTCTGAAAGTATTGTTATGATAATTCACGTTCAAACATAATGAGGTTAAACCATTAAGGGTGAACATTGCAGCCTTGCAGCGTGAATGGTATATACTGTATTAGTTGTATTGCACAAGAAGGATTCATTCCAGGAATTACATTTATGCACAGATTTCGTCCTAGTTTTTAATCATCTGATGTTAGTTTTAGCTCGTCTCATCTTAGTCTAAGATTTGTTTTTTATTATCGTTAACAAAATTAACGCTGCAGTGATGACTATGGATGGAATAACTGGTTCCGTTGTGTGCAGAGTTGCAGATAGATGGCCAGCCAAACGTTTACGGAGAAACCGGCAGCGTAAGGTTGATTATATTAACACTGATGTGATGTCACAACATGTCTGGATTTCCATGTCTAAATGTGAAGATGAAACAATCATGTGTTTGTTTTGTTGCTTAGGTGGTGTCCATGAGCCAGTAGAGTTTTATCAATTATGAATCACATTATTTTGCAAGAGTTGTGTCCCATTTATAGTCAACTCTGATAGCCACTACGTCTATGAGTCCAAATTTTAACCACGTAACACGAGACGAAAAATCCATTACACTAACTTCCATTTTAGCACCCCCATAATAATTATAATTCGCAGTCATAGTAATAATGCATTTTGTTTCTTAATAAAGCGTAAACAAAAATTCCTTTTTATGTCACATTTTCTTGTGAGCAGAAACGCTTTGGAAAGCAAGCAGAATCCAAAGTGCAGTTTCAGTAACTCATTTAATCGTGCAGGGTGGGAACACAGCTTGCATTAAAACTGTCATAAATACATAAGAAGAAGAAGAAGAAGAAGAAGAAGAAGAAAGCAACAACTTCAGTTTGAAAGCCCTGCTTCTTTACATTCAGGTGCACCTTTGTATAAGACAGATTCAATAATGTGATCAATAAACTGACGTGTAAATCACAATAAACCAGACTCTCTTTCTTCTTTCCACTTCTTATCTTTGCTATGAATTGCATGTGCATACATCAATAATCTACTGTAAAGTCAGACGACCTGAAGCAGCAGCTGACATTCAGCACAAACAAGGTCACAGATCTATAGAGGATCGTACAATTAAAACCAACTCCACTTCCTGTGATTATTAAGTGATGATGAGCTTCGGTAAAGGCCCTGCGCCGTCTATCCTTGATCCTGGATTCACTGCGTTATTACGTGCTTGTTCAGATAACTCACCGGAAGATACAGAGGTGTTGACCTTTAATCATTAGACATGCTGCAGTGTCATGCATGGATGTGAATCATTTTTATTCACTGCATATTTGTTGTATAAGTCATCTATTATACAGACGGCGTCAATGACACCGCCTTGACCTAAATGGATTTCTATGTTGCCTGTTGATTAGATCCACAGGGTTACACTGAAGAAGGCTTATATGACGAAGAGGATGATTTGCAAGAGAATGAATACTGACACACAATACCAATCATCAGCAGCTACATCACAAAAAATCTATATATATGAATGTGAATATTGCTTTTAAAAGGTGAGCAAGCCCGGCTGTAATTTCCTTTTTCTTTTGCACACTCAGACCTGGGAGGACTGCAGTCCACAGTGATCTCTCTGGGGATGTGCACGGTGTACAGTGTGTCAGAACAGTTCAGCACTCAATCAGACCCATCCCAGGTCATCCCAGGGTCTGTGGCTGCCTCTCGTAGCCCCTTAGCCCCATCTATTGGCTGTAATCCTCACAGGTTGGATGACAGGTGTGGAGTGTGACCACCAGGAAATGTGTTCTAAATGGGAATAATAGTGGTGCATGCTCAGCCATCCTTAAAGGTTTGTACATGTGGGACGTGTTAGTTTCTATCAAACCCACAAAACTAAAATATTGAAATACTGCAGATGCAAATATAATGAATATGTCTGGCTGAATGTTGTATAAAATGGTACACAAGACGATTTTTTCCACGGTGCATTCATAAAACTAATATCCTGACAACCTGGTGGCTCACATGCAAAGGAGAGAGCTTGTGTTTGTGCATTTCTGTCAGTGAATACGTCAGAGATTAAATGAAGAGTTATCCTGTCAGACAATCAGGAATAAGAGTTGTTGTACGATTGTAAAGGGAAGACTTTTTAATGAGAACTCCTCTATCTCTTAGGAAACACAATCCAGTATTATGGGGTTTAATAATATTTATTACAATGACCCTACTGTAAAATGTGTACTCAACTTTACTCTAAACTCCAACTGGATTGTTTGATCTTTTATTTCTTTTCTTGAAGACTCATCCAAGTAGCTCCTTCAGTTCTAAAAGACGTGTCATGGTTTTGACTTTTAACCTGTTCCTGTTTGGTTTTCTTTGTGTCTCCTGTTTCTGAAAGTTTCTTCCTGTTGTTTTCCCTCCATTGATTGTTCGATTGGTTTCTCCTTGTGTGCTCCGTCCTCCTTGGTTTCACCTGCGTCTCATTAGTTTCAGAGTGTATATCTAGTCTTCTTTGTCAGTTTGTCTGTTCTTTCATCTCTTCTCTTCTTCTACATTTCATTTACCTGTCATGTTTCCTTGCTTTCCAAGTCAAAATTGTCTTGCTTTAGTTTTCTGCAGCGCTTTTTGTTTCCTTAACCCCTCTCGATCTAAAAAAATTACATCCAGTCCTCAGTTTATTGTGCGTCTCCTGTGTTTAGGTCCTACATCTTCACTATACACAGTTGACAAGTTAAGATTTTTATAAAAAAACAGTCAGCTCTTTCTTTATTTATTTGAATATCTACTTTTATTTAGTATATTTCTTTGTGTTACTAAATATAGATCCTGTTTAGTTGATTAATGCATTTACTTGAGTGAATATATTTTCCTCCAAATATTTGTTTCTTTGGTGTTTGGTGTGTTTTCTAACCATTCCCTCTTTTGGAGCTGGTGTTCACGAAGCGGCACTTGAACACCACACATGCTTCCAATCTAGACTGCACCATCTAGAGTTTAGAGGGGGAGAGAGGGGGAATGTTTTCTTTTGTATTTTATGTTAAACCTATTAACATTAACTTCAAAAAATATTTTAATCTTAAATTATTGTATTATTTTGTATTTGTTTCATATAAAAACCTCTTTGTTTACATTTGTAGTTTCTTGGTTAGGTTTTTATTTTCAACCTTTTGCATCTTCAAGATGGTTTAGTCCAACGGTATTTAAGATCTTGTCTTAAAACTTTCTTTTCCTTTTTTTCTGTGGCCTTGGGAACCTGTAGAATCTTTAACATCCATTTTTTTTTTGTATTAAAAACTGTCAGAGCTCTGTTTCATGGTCGTCATTTTGGAGAACGTTCTACTTCCTCTGAAGGCTGCTCTCATTCTGTGGAGGTAAAAACATCAACCCCAAACAGTTAGCGATGGCCAATCCAGGCTTCGTTAAAGCTTCGACGCTTGGCTCAATAAACGGTTCATTACTGGACGCTTCAATGACACAGTGCTCTATTAGGACATCTAGTGGACAATAGAATGCAATGTCATTTATTTGTTCATGCTTGTATGGGATTCGATTTGCCATGCACTTACGTCAACTGTTTTTATTTGCTCCCAGTAATCACGGTTTAGTGGTGCTGATCAGATCTCTGTCGACTCAGTCTCTACTTGCTTCGTAGGCTCAGCTTAGCTCCCAAAGAGCCGAGACAACCAAACCAGGGACAAGGTTTCAATGACGAATGAAGCAGTAAAGTGGTTTAAATACAACTGGTTAATGAGCTACGGCGCATGTGTCAAAGCCTCTGGTGTCAGAGAACCATCCCTAGCTGTAGGTTATGTCCACTTCTAAATTCTTATGACTAGTGTCCGTTAACAACACAATATACTCCCCTGCAGTTAAAGGAATGGTCCAGGTTGACCTCGGTGGCATCATGTTTTTTCCACATTGAGTTGTACTCTAAAAACCCATCATGACCCGAAGCTCTAGAGTTAAGGTGTTAGATGTTAAGACTTCCAAAAAAAGATGCCTCTGACTGATAACGGGTCATTAGAGTACCCTTCATTAGAGAATGAGGACCGGTCCAAACAGTCTGCTTCCACGACAGAAGTCATGCGAGTTTTTTGATAAGTAACAACCACAGATGTTCCCATTTTAACCCCAACTCCAAAGACTTGAATGAAACCTCTTCAAAAAACTGCAAGTTCAGTCAACCTTGTTTTCAGCCTTTTTTGGATATGGCATGATGATGATTGAGAACACTCACAGATTTAAGACTGCGTTAGAAGTGAATGACAAGTGGTGTCTCGGTCCATGTCCCCAGTTCAGAGAGAGGTTTTCCATTTTTACATAAATGGATGGTTTCTTTTAGTTCGTGTTCTCTCTGCTTCAACGTAGAAGTTGTTGCTGTCTTGAAAAGAGTGTATCTTGTCCTTTAGGTCAAGGGTAGATGCAAAGTCTTCACCTGAAGATCTGGCTTTCCTGTTTTGTTTCCTAATTGTGAACCACCCAGGTTAATCTGAACAAAGAGACATTTGGAAAAACACTGGTAAAGACTGATCTTGAATCAAACTTTGATGCCTGTTCAGAACAATGGGAACCACCTAGTTTAAACAATGCATTTGATTGTATAAGGTGATTATTTGCAGGTTGCAGTTGGGTCCGCCAAAAAGAAATACTGAGAAGCAACTCTCTCCCACAAGAGTTCTCCTTGCTAATGAGGCCTTTATAAAGTGTAGATCGCTCTGAGAGCAACTGACATTTACTCCTGTTTGTTCACGTTTCAAATAAAACACTTCCTCTTGTGATAACGGGATATGCAGATGAAAGTGGCCAGTAACTGGACTCCGGGGCTGTGGCTGTTCACGCCACTGATGAGGCTGATAAAACATTTAGCACGGCGTCACTTCAACACGCCGTAAAGGTTTTATTAGACACTTGCGAGGGGAATTTATAAACATGTATATCAGCACTTAGAGCCGCCAACACGCCTTTTCAATTACCACTCGCAGCTTAACAACTGGAGATCGCAGTAAAGTGCGGACGAAACCGTTAAGGAGGAATTTAGAAAGTAGCATCATTGTTGTAAAAGCACGCACATCTTCTTACGACGGAGTGGGAAATGTTCTCATATGATGATGAAATGCTATTTGAAATATGGTTAAATTCAAGCTGCCAAGCTGTCAGTCTGCTTCTGGTTCGCTGTGATATGCATTAAACCAACGGAGGTGAGGGTGTTGTTGAGATGGAGAAGGTTGAGTAAACAGATTTTTTCCCATCTGGGCCTATGGCTAAGCCTTGGGCTAAAATGCAATCGCAAACTAGCTTCCATTACTTCCTCTCTGTTTCCTGTAGTTGGTTTTTCACACTTTATAAAGTATACATTTTAATACCTGCATCATTGACCTGATATCACAGTTTATAGGCTTTTTGAAAGTTCTGGAGGTGTTGTGTTAAACAGGAACCAAAAGAAAACACAAAAAAAACAAAGAAAAGTCGTGGAAGTGTTGTTTTTTTTTTTGGAGCAAGGAGTTGTAAACGACTGAAGAAAGACTTCAGCTTCTCTAACAGGGCACACAGGGAGAGCGGCTAGCCAGCTGAATCGATATTAAAGCTTTACGCCTAAGAAGCAGAGAGGGAGGATGGGAGTGTAGAGAGAGAGAGAGAGCTGCAGGAGGAGGAGGAGGAGGAGGAGGAAGAGGAGGTGATTCATCAGGAGCAGATCCTTTTCTGGCTTGGATGACTTTTAAGGACTTCCCTTTGCTGTGCTGCTTGGGGAAGCACAGCAGCTGTCTGCACCATAACCTCCCGTCCTGAGCTTTGAATTGGTGTATGTGTGTCGGAGAGAGAGAGAGAGAGAGAAAGGGGGAGGGAGAGTGAGAGAGAGAGAGAGAGAGAGAGAGAGAGACCCTCCACTCTGATCAAATCTGCTCACTTCAGCGTTTGTTACCGGAGCAGAAAAAGTTCCATAGGGCTCCTGAAAATGGTTATTTAAAGCAGGATTACCTTTAACTTTTCCCCACAATGTTTTTATAATTACCTTATTCCAGTGAAACGTGTCTGTTTTCGTTTCTATTCTATTAGCTGTCCCTTTTTTTACCAGTCCCTCCCCAGCACTTGTAATGTACTGGATGTTGTTTCTCTTCAGCTGCTGCAGAGGATGAAACAAGAGAACAACAACCAAATACGTTGTGTCACGACGGTAGCAGAAAGGAAAATAATTAGAGACGATATTTAAATCCTGGGCGTCACAGTGGTGTGGTGGTTAGCACCGATGCCTCCCAGCCAGAAGGTTCTGGGTTCTTCCTTTCTGTGTGGAGTTTGCATGTTCTCCCTGTGTCTGCGTGGGTTCTCTCCAGGTTCTCCAGCTTCCTCCCACCGTCCAAAGACATGCTGGTTAGGTTCATTGGTGATTCTAGATTGGCCGTAGGTGTGAGTGTCTCTCTGTGATAGGCTCCAGCCCCCCATGACCCTTCACAGGAACAAGCGGTTACAGAAGATGAATGAATGAATGAATGAATGAATGAATGACGCTCCGTTTTCTCGTTCTTGCTTCTTGAGCGTTTTATTGCAGTAATCCACATCGGTCGTCTTGCGGGATCTTTGGGAATCCTATGAAATTATTCGAAAAGAGCACTTTCCTGCCAGTATGGCGGTGTTGTGATTGCTCGTGCTATCAGCTACCGGAGCTCTAGAGAGCAGGCGTCTCCAGCATTTTCCAGGCCAAGGACCCCAAAACTGATGGAGAGATGGAGCAGGGACCCCCTACTTATGTATATGTGTATTTAAAGACATTTAAATTTGTGTGAAATAATGGGGGGGGGGGGGTATAAAAAACAATGTCTAATCGAGACCCCCCCTGCAGTACCTCCGTGCATCCCCTAGGGGTCTGCTATAGAGGCCTCTGACTGGAGGAAGCCCACCAGTCATTCTGGAGTGCAGACAGGAACCAGGACCAATTAAATGTAATTAACCATCAGAAGGGTGTGGCATGGCTCATCCAATCACAGATTGTATACAGTATATACAATGTACAACTGAGAGATTTCACTGGGTCAGAGCCACCCCTGACTCTCTATAGGACAAGTCAGCTGACTGAACCCTGACAGATTTCATATTAATCCACCAATCAGCCACTGACTTCCTGTCACTGTTCAGGATTGATTTTAAATTTTAGTCCTGACATGCAGTCTGACGCAGAACAAGGCGTTCCTCCTTCTCTTTTGTTCTAATGAACGTCAGGAATAACCTCGTTAATACGTTGAAAACCTCACGTGAACGCATGAACATAAACAGAAGAGAGACGGAGACTGGCTGTGGTTCAGGAGTCATTATTTCCTTTTTCTTCAGAGACCAGGAAGCTCATGTCGATGCTGCTTCTGTAACGACGTAGGACACTGGTTAACACTTGTTGGTGTAGTGACTTTTGAATAAATGCCTGAGCTGTTAAGAACCTACAGTTTGTGACCTTTAAAGCATTGTCTTCTCTAATATTCACATTCCTATTTCTTTCTTTTACAATTTCCACTGAGCAATGAGAAAAGGAACGGACCTCCGTAGCTCTTTAACATGCACTCATTGAGTTGCCATGGGCCCTCCTCCTCCTCATCCTCCTCCTCCTCCTCTTCCTCCTCCTCGTCCTCCTCGGGGGATCGCCTCTTCCATCTTAAGTGCTGTTCCATTACTCTGAAAACTGAAAATGTTTGAGAGAATCAAGCCTTCGAGGGCAGAAGCACTGAGTGCACTGAGAACCAAGGAGAGCAAGTCAGAACAAGGCACGAGTAAACAACCAAAGATGGAAGTGAAGTGTTTTTACAATTTCCTTGGCAGGCGTCATAATCACACCAGAACATAACTGATGGCTGTATTATATTTAGTAGAGGTGAGGTGAATGCTGACTCACCAGCGTGGCTTAATGAGACACTTGAGCAGAGCAGAGTCATTATTAATGTTCTTAATTACACCTGTGTGATTCCAGCAAGGACGGGTCAATATGTGTTCTGGGAGAAGGATCGATCTGCAGAACACTCACTTATGAAGGTAATTGATGTCGTGCATGTCGTCTCAATAAACAGTAACAGAGTTTGGACTCGACTGCCAGGAAACTGGATCTGGTCAGAAGTATATACACCAATCAGCCACAACATTATGACCACTGACAGGAGAAGTCAATAACATTGACCATCTTGTGACAGTTCAGTGTTCTGCTGGGAAACTTCTGGACCTGGCATTCATTGGTGTGGATGTTACTTAGACATGTAGCACCCACCTAGACCAGACCAGGCACCCCCACCCCATAGCAATGACACTCCCTGATGGACAACTCCTTGATGTTTAGGAACATCTCAAAAAAACATGAAGAACAGCACAAGGTGTTGACCTGGCCTCCAAATTCACTAGATCCCAAACTGATCAAGTATCTGTGGGATGATCCACAGAGGCCCCTCCCCTCAAAGCCCCCCCCCCCCCCCCCACTAACAACAGGACATCCTCTGAAGGCCCATATCCATTCTCTGATGGGAGACTTACACAATATTAGGAAGGCGGTCATAATCTTGTGGCTGAGAGGACAGAGTTTACAGCTCCACTGACTCCATCTACTTCCTGCAGCAGTCTCTGGTTCATCTTAACATTTCCATTTGCTTGAGTGTGAACTTTCAAGGATTATGATGATTTCAGACGATTTTCATCTTTATTTTTAAAGGTTACACACGAGTGCTTTTTCTGAAGAGTACCAAATGTTTCTGCCAAATACTCTGTGATGTGAAGTGAACTTGGTTGCATTGCAGTACAACACTTTTCTAATTCACAAGGTTTTTTGTTACCACGGCTGAAGAACGTTTGGCGCGAGGTCCACAGTCGAACTGATGACCCTCTGGTTTCATGGACAACCTGCTCCACCTACTGAGCCACAGCTGCCTGATAATACCTCAACATAACTGCCTACGACTAGGGTGTCAAACTCAGTTTACTTCTAGGCCACATACAGACCAGTTTGATCTCAAGGGGGCCGGACCAGTAACGTTATAGCATTACAACTTCTATATAAGTTGTTTTGTTTTAGTGTAAGAAAACTACAAGTACGTTTTAGTTCTGAGTCTCAGTGTTGTTGACTAAAACAATTCTGACTAAAACATTGCAACCGCTAGTGGACAAATTGGGAATAGCAGTTACTTTGAATGAACTCTTTATAGGGCACTCACTGAAATACCTGGAAATTCTAAATGTCAACCCTAGAGTGTTATTGTAGTGTTATTTTTTTACTTTTGTGAAATTTTTCAAAATCAAGATGAATAAATTTACCATATATGGTTCCTTCTGTAAAGGGGCTGGGGTGCTGGGACCCAAGTGCAAACCAGGACAAACCAGGTAAATGTACAGTCCACAAAACAAGCTCTTTAATTCAAAGGTAGCAGAAGGTTGAAATCCAAAAAAGGTACACAGAATCAGGCAAACGCAGCAGACAGAGAATGAGCAAAATCCAAACATCAAAAAAAAAAAAAAAAGCAGAACAGGTCATACACAGGAGGCAAGTATGGATGCAAGAGAGCTTGAGCACTAGGTAACCAAGACAATCTGACAAAGACAAGGGGGATGAGACACAGGTGAAACACATTAGGACAGACACAGTAATCACAAAGAAGGGAAAACACAGGAAGTAAAACTAATGGCAACACAACAGAACACAATACAAAGTAAAACAGGAAATGGTTTGAAAATGAAAACAGATCATGACACCTTATCCTTAAGTGGTAAACCCATGCTAACATGTATTTAGTCCATTAGAACATCAGTGCTGATTCAGACACTTGTCAACATTCACATTATCACATTAGACACCATCAGGCCACTTCTTCTTCATGGTATCTAATAAATAAATAAACCACATGCTTCTAAACCTCACTGAGAGGAACAGGGATGGGGATGCAATTTACCTTATGTGGTTCCTCGCCCCATAAAGGGTTAATGTCTTCTATGTAGTTTTCACAATTTGCAAATTCATCCTGTGGTCCAGATTGGGCCTCGTGGCCGGCCAATTTTGGCCTAAGAGCCGTATGTTTGGCACCCCTGGTAGACACTGTTTATGTCTTTCGAATGCCCATTGAAGATTTGAACAAAGTCAACAGATACACGTCCTCTCCTCGATGTGTTTTTGTGGTTGATCCTTCACTGCCACCAAAACAGCTTTGACTCATCAATGAACAGAATCTAGAATATTTCTGATGGTGTCATAGTAACCTGCTACGAGGACATTAGTCCTCAGGGATCCTTTTCCTGCACACGGTGCACATTTTCATTCATTTTCATCGGAACCTATTTCAGACTATTTCCTGTCAATGAGAGACGCAGACGGTTGACGCATGTCTCTAATGTCCAGCCTGTTCTGAAGATTAGTCACTGTTGCTGAACACCCTACTGTGCAGAGATGTAATGTTGAAACGATGATGGAAACGGAAACGTCTCCAGCGCTTTCATGGCTCTGTGCGGATGTTCAGCTCTGACTCCAGAATGAGGGCTACAGACATTGTGTCAGACGTTCATACCTTTTCAGCCGACTGGAACCCAGATGAACTGTGTCCCGGCTGGGATAAGGATGGTAAAGGTGGGGATTGTTTTCAGGTGTGGCCCTGACCAGTCACCATTCCCACGGTTGCTCTTTGTCTTTAAATCTGATCACAGTTGTCATCTTGCATTGCAGCAAACACAAATCAGACCAGAAGTTAAACCATTTCAGTGAAGCTCCAGCCCAGTCGCCTACAGTTTCTCTAAAGTCACTCAGGACACCTGGACGTTTCTTCTGCTGCATTCAGAGTCAACAAACTTTTACCTTATGACGTCTAAGAAGTTTCGAGCAATTTTTCAAGAAGGGAATATTTTGACAAATCGATTGGATGATCCAACTACAAGACGAGGTAAAATGTTTTAACTTAATTAGGTGACAGTTGGAGAACTTGAATTACTCGGCTGTAAGTCTGGCCCAGATACCTTCTACCATCCCTCATCAATCTATATATTGTAAATGCACAGATACTCTTCTACTCCACTTTCCAAAAGATTAAGTAAGAGGAGTTCGGACATTTCGGTCATTTGGACGGTCTTTTGTCTGCTCTTGGCAAAAAAAAAAAAAAAAAAACCCTGGAAAAAAAAAAACTTGAGCAGTGACTAATGACGACGACGAGATCGTTTGTACAGAAACTGCCTCATTTTTCCTTGTGTTTTCAGAGCTGGAGACATTTTAAGATGGAGAGAAGAGGTTTCTGATGCAACTTCACCTACAGCTAAAGTGCATGCTGGAGGAAGGGAAATAAAGTATAGAGGTCAAAACTGCTGCAACTTCAGTATATGGAACAAATGTGTATCGAGACCAATGCATCTCAGCTCGTGTCTGTCATCGGGGTCATTATAAAACAAGTCTACAAGTCTATAAAACAGTTCATTATGGCAAAGCTCGGTGTACTATAGAGTTTGTACATTAAAGGCCTTAATAGTCAATGCATTCTTGCATGTAGGGGAGTTCATTTGCAGGGACCATTAGCTCCATACTTTAGAACTTCTCTCATGTTAAACCTAAGCATATATTTCCCACATGTGCAGATACGATAGTCTCTCTACATTTTAACTGGCGTGGTTTAGTTACTAAACATTAATATCTGGTTTCTAATACAGCCTAACAAATGATCCCGCCACACGAATGAGTAAAAAAGACAAATGTGGTCAGTTTGGACGCCAATTAGTGCAGGTAGTCGTTGGATAAACCCACCGAGGTTTGTAAGAGGCGAGGAACTCTCAAGGTTTTGACTTCCATTGTGGTTCAATAAGGGGTGACTGATTCTAGAGACTGGAAGAAGGTGGTTAAAAAATAACTCCACTCCTAGTGTACAATGTCTGACAAGATAAAAACAATAAAAGAACAACAAATGGACGCAGGATACCATGCTGCTCCACATTTGTGGGGAAATCGATCCAGTCCAGAGCAGCGGTCGTTACCACCGCTGTGGTCCATCGTCTTTGCCCTGTTACCTCCACCTCTAGCTTTCCTTCTTGGCCACTGATTGGTTCCAAGGCGCCCTGCCCCCGACTCAGTCCTGTTGCTCAATGGAGGCCAGGTCAACACTTGGTGCTGTTCTTCATGGTTTCTTTTTTTGAGTTGCTGCTGCTGGGGATGGCTGCTGCCATCAAGGAGTGTCATTGCTATGGGGTGGGGGTGCCTGGTCTGGTCTAGGTGGGTGCTACATGTCTAAGTAACATCCACACCAATGAATGCCAGGTCCAGAAGTTCATTTTAAGTTATTTTTTATTGTTTTGATAAAAACAAACTACTGTTGTACAACCAAAACAAAAGTAAAGTGTATTATTTCTTTCCAGGTCGGTGCTGTGACTTGTTGGGAGTCTTGTCGCTGTAGTGTTGCCAGGCAACCAGCGGACAGTCCTTTTGCTCTCTTTTAATCTGCAGAGTGTTGAGCTCTCTGAGCCGCTGCATCATTCTCAAACATGTGGAAACGGGAAGGATGTGTATGTGTTGTGTTTGGGCGTCACAAAAAGCCAAAGTCTGTAATCACAACCTCGATCGGCGGTTTTCATCCTGAGTGTTCAGAGCTAACACAAAGCTCCGTCAAATGAATGACTCTTTGTGCTGTGAATTTTTGAATTTGTGTAATTTCAGGTGGGTCTCTCTCTCTCTCTCTCTCTCTCTCTCTTTCTCTTTCTCTTTCTCTAAGTACCCCTTCAAAAGCCCAGCAGCTCTCTGGTCTCTGAGGTTCAGCCTCTGTCTTCACACCTGTGCATCCAGGTGCATCCTGATACCACTTAGTTTAACTTTATTTAATGTATTTATTGAAATCTGAACATTCCTCATGAAAGATTCACCAAAATCACCAAATCTGAATGTGACAGACAGGGCCGGACACACACACACACATTGTTAGGCACTAGCGCGTGTACTTTATTCAGCTTTCAGTAGTAATATAGCAGGATGCATTGTGGGTACATGCCCTCCACCCATGTCATTTCCACACCAAGCAAATTATTCTAATGCAGGGCGTGAAATTATCCCTTAAGGGGGAAACTGCATGTACTCAATCAACCCTGCTAAGACAGCAGAGAGAGTGTGTATGTTGGTGTGTGTGTGTGTGTGTGTGTGTCAGTGTGTGTGTTTCCATGCATACATCCCTGCGGTTCTCAGCTCCAGCCTCCTCATCCATCCACTGCAACCATCAAACAAAATACACATCAAGCCGCGGTGGTTTG
This sequence comes from Chelon labrosus, assembly GCF_963514085.1. Taxonomy (NCBI): domain Eukaryota; kingdom Metazoa; phylum Chordata; class Actinopteri; order Mugiliformes; family Mugilidae; genus Chelon; species Chelon labrosus. The sequence goes on along the minus strand of NC_140351.1, from coordinate 2,336,072 downwards.
GAAAAGCTTGTGGCATTTCTGGAAAGCTTCTGTAGTTAAAGGGTTACTCCAAAGATTCTATTTATTTATTTTTTTTTTTTCCAGTGGGCTTCCCTGAGGTTACAAGACAAACATGAAAAGATCTGACTCGATGTAGCACAAGCCTGGATCCTACACGTTAACTACAGCTGTTCAGTGATGTAGCTGTCTGGTAAATGCCCTCGTCTCTTTCTCTTTTAAATCCCAAATTTGTAACGCGTCAGAACTTGTTCTTTACGAGACGAGATGGAGGAGAAGATCCTGATTATGTGACAACAACATCACTGTCACAGCTGTTTTCTCAGAGTACTGCTAATAAACCAGAACTTGCAACGTGCGAGGATGTCTTCATCAGAAAATGATGATTTTTTGTTTCATCTGCAGAGAGTCCGTTGTATACTTCATATAATTTAGTGTATATGCTGTATACTTGGCTACACATGCACTACCACAACTACAACTAGTCAGTACAACCTCTAGTAATAGTATATTGGAGACATGTTTTTGGGATGTTGGACCAGGGACCAAGGGCAGGTCGGTTGGTTGTTGCTGGCCCAGTTAATTCACAGGTACCCAGGTGGGAAAGAGGCTGCACTTTCTCAATCATGCCTCCAGATGGCACTACACTTTGTCTTGGGGAGACGGCGTGAAGGGATACCTGGAAGCTGGAAGCCATATTGTTTTTTTTTCCATAATGACAACGTGAGGCAGGTTAATCCAATAAAAACAGAAGCAAGACAAAAGAACAGAAGGAACCACGTAGAGCTGGGAAACTGACGGACAACATGACCAGGGACAAGGAGAAAGACGGGACTATACGAACTTAAATGCACAGAAGAAAACTGGAAAACAAAAACTACCAAAACACAGGATCATGACACGTTCAGCCTCCTACACATCATCAGATGTCTTCAGATGTTAATCTTGATCTACATATATTAACGTTTAGGAGCAAGGTTGCGTTTCCAGTTGCGTGAAGTGAAACTCAATGTCAGGCCGGGACTCATATCAGGTTTTATTAGTTACAAAAACACTCTCTCAAAAAGAGAGATCTAGAAAACAAAAATAAACAACACAAAATCACTCCTAAAGGAGGCAAACTACACTCTACGGTGGTAACTGACTAATTGAAACACTCAAGGATTACTAAAGAATCTCGATATATTTTCTTAACTGTGGCTTGGTCGAGGTATCTGCACGAGAAGACAAAACACTCAGGCACAAGACGGGGGAAGACGCAGACCATATATACACGAGGGTAATGGTGGAAACAATCAGGAATCAGGGAAGACAATCAGACCAGCGACACAAGAGGAAGGGCAGGTGACCTGAAACAAGAGGAGAGTTACTTTTCAAAATAAAACAGGAAGTCACGAGACAACAAAGAAAACAAAGTCACCGCAGTGTGACACTCAAGAGCTGACGACTTACCAAAGATTTTAGCCGACACACGAGTGCACAGATAGAACTGCTTTGACCTGCATAGCCCCCCACAGCCTACGCCCTAACCTTAACCTTTTAATTTAACCCTCAACTGCACAGAAGCGTCGCACTGAATCAGTGATATCTGATGATCCACTTAATATCAAATGTGTTTGTGCACCTGGTAGAACCTGGTAGAATCTGGTGAACTTACTGTATGAACAGTAAACAGAGGTGTTTTGGTGAGGAACCCTCTCATCTTTGTTGCTGCTACAGCTACGTGCCAGGGCAACCTTTCCCTGCTGCACCCTCACTAATGTGAGAAAGGAGCAATCGGCTCTTAATGAACACACTGTAAGAAACTCCGGTCCGGCTGATGCTGATCCCTTTGGAAGGACGCTGCCTGTAGTTGTTAAGAATAAAAGACTTCACTCATTCTGTGGCATCACAATCAATTGATGTTAGAACCGTCCACGTACAGGCCCCGATCGGGAGCTATAATGGAAAAGTCAAACTGCATCATGTCAGCTCACGTCTGCTCTACGTACACATCATGCATATATAAGTGTACATCAATAACGTTCAGCACGCCGTGCACTGGAGACGCAGGATATGCGACATGCACCATTAAGCGTGCACACAAACATTCCCAGGAGCAGAGACACCGGTCTGTCGTTGGCTGTGCGTCCAGAGCCAGGCTGTCACATTAGGACCGTTTCATCTTCACACAGATGGAGGCAACTGGGAACCAAGAGAGGCTGCAGAAATCAGCTGCCTCAACATGGAATCCTTTTTTATTTAAAAGCTGCTCGTCATGTCTCTAACTTAAAGCATCGTTTGAGCAACGCTGTCAGCTGATCAGATCACCACTGCAGCGTGAAGAGACTTTATTTTGCTTATTTTGGCCATAAAAATGTCAGAGAATGTCCCATGAGTGGCCAGAAACCTGGAACATTCACTATCGGGCAGTTATTTGCAGTTTACTGTATCTTATAAGAGTGTAATAATCTTCCTTGAAATTACCGTAATGACACCATACCGGCTGGAAACGTCTCAGCTTTCAGAAACTGTTAGATGATCTAATTACGGTAATCCAATGCGCACTTTTAAAGGGTCAAAGTTGGAAAAACATGCTCCCACTCTGTGACAATAATGTTTATATCTGTTGCTTTGCAGCATTTTGACAAAATGGGAAATATGGCTTTACTGTCTCTGGGGAGTTTGTGTCTGTCCAAAGAAGTCAACCTTGGTCGGGTTGAATCCCAAACAAGAACTCCTGTAAAAAAATATATATATATATTGAAAAAAGATTGAAAGAGGCAAAGAGCAAAATAATTAAATAAAGTTAAATTGGAATCTGTGGTCCCAACAGTCCCTCAGCTTTCCAGGTCCAGTCCTCCAGTTCATGATCAAATACCTGCAGAAATAACAACGTTCCTCATAACAAACGTCTCCACTACACACTAGGACACATTATCTGCTGGTCATCACTGTGTTTAGTGTCACACTGAGCATGGCAACGTGCTGACGCCAGCAGCAGAACCTGCAAGTGTAGCTGTAAAGTTTGACTCTGGTTTCCTCTCGGCTGAACCGTGCACATTTAGCCTCGACGGCGCCCGCATTAAATGAAATGTCAAAAAATGTCAAACTGACGTTACTGGCATACTCGTGGCTTAAGGGCAAGTTAAAAATGGAAAAATAAAATAAATAAATAACAGACAGGGACAGTGAATTTGCACAGCACTGTGAATTTTTATTCTCACTGGAAGGTTTTTCTACAAGCAAGGCCAATTTTTTTTTTTTTTGTAAATGATTTGGTCGACTGTCAAAACATTAACACATTATCCAGTCTGATACCAAACATGTTTTTCCTGTAAGATATTTTTCATTTGCACTTCATTGCAACTTCATGCATCTTTTAATATTCACTATTGACTGGTCTGAGTCCTGATCTGATCTTAACGTCCTAGAGTTGGTCTCCTGTAGCTTCCTAAAGTCTGTCCTTGTCTTCCTTGTCTTCTCCTAGAGTTGGTCTCCTGTAGCTTCCTAAAGTCTGTCCTTGTCTTCCTTGTCTTCTCCTAGAGTGGACTGGATTCAGTCCAATAAATCTTTCTGTCAAAGTTAATGTAGTGTGGAGAGGGTAGCTGGTGCCTTGTGTTCTCTACTCCAGAAATGTTCTGGTCATCCAACGCTGCCATAAACTCCCTAAAAAATGAACATTAGATCTCATTCTTGTCCTATAATTTTAGGACATTTTAGGAAATTTAACTCAAATGTTATATCATATCTGTAAAACTAATTCGAGCGTGTCAAACGACCTCTAACCTTTGACCAAGATGAGATGAAAATGTTTTGGTCGACTGCAGAAAAACAAACTTTGCTCTCGGGACAAAGTCTTAGATCAGAGTGAAGAATAGCTGGAACGATGAACACTGACTCTGTGCTTAATATCGTCGACATTTGTTCTGCCCCGTGAACAAAATGAATGGATGGATAATAATACTAAATGCCATGAATTTCCTTCTTTGTCAGTTTAAGGATCGGCTCCTGCGCTCCTAATTATGTGTTTGTAACGAGGCGTCCTGCCGTGATGGAGAGGAGCTTCATTTGTTCCTTTTTATTCTTTGTTCTCTTTCACGTCCACGTGTCACTTCCAGTCACTAATGTCACAGACCATAATATCACCTCACAGGGCCAATACCGGTTACATCCGACTCCCCTTGGCCGGTTCTTTCAAAGAAACTGACTGAAACTGAATTGCTCATTTTTGAAAATAGCAGCACTTTTCCTCGGCTGCGTGAGGCACCCGCTTCTAGATTAATTTCTTCTTCTAATAACGCTCTCTATTGTTCCAAGAAAATGGAAATGCATGTGGGGATGGTGGAACTGAGAGCACGCACGCTACCAGGAACTAGCGGGAGGATGACTCTGCAGCATGATTTAATGGATTACCCTATGTGGCACACCATGGAGAAGCCATTTGCTGCATTTACTTTCACGCGACAGCCTGATTGAAGTGAATAACAGCAGATTAACGCAGTTTGACCGAGTCATTTGCATGGCTGGGTGTAGCGTAGTTTCCTCTGAATTTCGCTCTGATTTCAGAGGGTTTGTTTAATATTCAGACTTGTGTCTATGAGAATGTACAGTATGATAGAAAAGGCAGTGTTGTCAAGGGAGGGTTTAAGGTAATGCACTCGGTGCACAGGTACAGAAAGTGGCCACTACATTAGGTACACTACTGAAAACGAATGCATTCATGAAAGTTCTAATGTTTAGTTGATGTTGAAACTGCATCAGAAAGGTGGCGGAGTTTGTGGTGCTGTTAAACTGGACTGAATTAAACACGCTGAACACCACAACCTTCATGAAGAGAAGAACATTTTGTGCAGGACTAGTGTACCTAATGAACTGGAAAACGAGTTGTCAGCCCTTTGCACACATCTTTTTGGACACATTATGCTGCTAATCAGTCTCTGTTGATGGAGTCTCTGTTGTGAACTGCACAGGTGCACTGTCTCACAGGTGTTTTGCACTGTCTATCGTTCTTGCACTGTTTCGTATCGTCTGCATGAGCTTGCACATGTTCACTTTATGCTCAGTAACTTGTATTGCACTTAGTCCTATGTCTTCATGTAGCTCCATGGTCCTGGAGGAGCGTCCTCTCATCTCACTGTGTACTGCACCTGCTATGTGTGGTTGAAATGACAATAAAAACCTCTTTGACCTTTGACCTTTTGAGTGACGATTACATTTTTAATTTTGCTTTGCTCTCAGTGGATGAGAGAGACTTTTACACCTTGTTCCAAAATATGCGTCATCTCCCCAAGTCATGACGACGTTCTCCAAAATGAAAACGCAGTTGAAAGTTGAAATTGAAGGCCGGTAAGTGTATGAGCAAAAAAAGAGCAACACACAGCTTCATTTAACATTTAGGACGTCTAACATACTTCCAGATAACGTTGTTACTTCCTGTAAGTAGTTTTGGGCTTTTATTTTGAAAATACAACGCACGCAAAGTCCTTCATGACAAGTGTTTTTCAGGAGTTGGGCCTCGTGGCGTCTATGAACACTTATTATCTATTAACACTTCTGGAATTAGAACATCTACGACTACCTGCTTCATCCAACAGTTAATTTAAAACATGTAGGTTTTAAATTAACTACACAAGGAAGAACTTGTTTTTATCCCACATCAATGACGTATTCTTGTTCTCCAGAAGTGGCTCTGGCTTCATCTGACTCTGGGACGACACAGGAAAAGAAGCAACAGTCTCTGAATTAACTGAATTAATTACTCAAAGCGCTGCCAGTTCACCAAAGCCACAGAGACAAGTGTCTTCATCTTAGCAGTAAAAGCTGTGATTTACCTCATTTAAACCTTTTTATTTTGTCTTTTTATACTTGACAGGCTAAACACAGGTATTTAAAGTTTGAACGGAGCGAAGGCAACAATCTTCACTCAGTCGATGTCTTACGGGACGAGTGGACTTTAACGACGGCGCTCGAGCCGCTGTGAGGAGACACACTCCATTACAGCACTTAAAAGATCAACTGTGTGTGTGTTTGTGTGTGTTTGTGTTAGGGAGGTACACGAGAACTCAGAAGCAGATCGTTCATTAAATCAGCTGCAGTGTACGGCGAACTTCTGAGAGGAGGCGGCCGATAGAAGAACCCAAAGAGAATACATCTCAGATATAAATCCTCCATTTCACAGCTGACTGACGGACGCCTGGTAAACATACGATCAGGCCGTACTGAACGGACAGAACTATTTCAGGGGTCATTAATGGGAGTATTATGATTTCAACACAAACTTGACAATAAAACATGGATTTAAATAAATAAGAGAGATTTGAAATGGATGTGTTGGAGAGAAGTGACAAACAAATCCAGGAGGTAACAAATAAAACGTTATCTGCAGCCAACATGATATATTTCTCCATTAAAGACAAACTAAAATACAGTTACATGAACAGTGAAATGAAAACTTTTCATCCTCAGAAGCTTTGGTCCCATTTATCCCCAAATTCACTTCTAAACATCACAGAGCTTGAAGCTAACGTTGGATAGCATATTTCATGACATGCTCTTACCTCAAGTTGTCATAGAAAACTAAAGACACTGACCACATCTCCACAGCCAGTCCCTTGTTCACCCTCATTTAACAGTATTGCCGGACACAGCTGAATGTTTCCAGCGCATAAAACTGTTCAAAAACCAACAAAACACACACAAAACCACAACATTATTTTGTTTGGTACTTTGAACTTTTAAGTTGGTAGCATAGACTGTATATAAATATGGACTACACATCTTCACTTCCTCTCATTGTCCAAACTGACTCTATTTTCCCAGGGATATGGGCGGCGCCATCTTGTGAGTTTGGATCCAGAGTCTGATCAGTACGGTCTAAGGGGCGGAGCCACGTGGAGCCATGATATTGATGTCCCGCCCACACTTCCTCCAGACTCACTCACATTTTAGTTTAATTAATACTACGCTCTGCTCTACCTCCACCAGGTACAAGGAAATGTTGGATTGTACACTGTGCTTATTATTAAAACATTTTTTTTAACAACTGTCACGGTTCCACGGGACCACTTTACGGAGCAGTTGGCATGGCAACTGGTGGTCGCCATTATGTCACATCCTGTTTCTACAGCATCAAATAACTAACTAAAACTAAACTTTGACACTTGAATATTCATCAACATTATATTAACTAACTATCCTTGAAAATAAAAAAGTTATTTGACGTGTATTTTAGCGTTTAATTTGGACCAAGCCCCGCCCACTAACATGGAGGAGGTGGAGCTTATGACATATACTGCAGCCAGCCACCAGGGGGAGCTCTACTTGATTTGGCTTCACTGCAGAACGAGCACCGTGACTGCTCCTCTAAAGTGAAGCCAAACCATGCTCCCCCTGGTGGCTGGCTGCAGTATAGATCATAAATCATATATCATAAATGTTAACTGATTGAAGTTGTAGCCAGTTCGCTTTCAGTTCTTCTTCTTCTGATTGATGCAAGACAAATCATCTTGCAGGTGCATTATCACCTACTACCTACTGGACCTGGAGTGTTTTATTTAAACCTGTATCCCAGAGGGATTACATGGTTTATGTTCCCTAATCTTGTTGTGTGTGCACATTTGGGATAAAAGAGAAGAAAATCTGCAAAGTTTCTCCTTCAGTGTGTGATGCCACCTGTCTGAGCCCATCTTAACTTTGATCACGGTTCCTTATTTGTCTTATTTTATATTTTAAACTTAACTAAGCTATCACATACCCTACTGAGAGAGATGAGGGTTCGTATCTTGTTGCCTCTTTCCTGCATGTGGTACAACACGGGAAACCATCTGCTCCCAGTCAGGCAGACTCATGCAATCTCGTGTTGGCCATTATGTGGAGAGCACCCGGTTAGAAATGGTGTAAGTGATGAATGGTCGCGCCACATCCTTACTGAGACATTTTTCTTGTTTCCTGAGAGGTGACACACACAGGAGCTGCAGTCTGCAAATCTTAATGACCTGAGGAGTTCCTGCAGAGGGAGGCGAATATCATCTAAAACAGAACATATATCCAGACATCAGAGGGTTTACCTCAGTCAAAGGGTGAGCAGGAGCTTAAAGAGCAGCCACGTTTCAATGGAAACAAGCTTTGTGGATATTGTTCATTTGTTTTAATCTTTTATAGAGTCTTCCCTCAGCACCACGGCAACGTGACGGATGTCCCTTTAAAAGCAAAATACACTGAGAGTAGGAACATCAGGAGAAGGTTGCTGACGTCCCACAGCCGTCCACGAACGAGGTAGTAGCAAGTCATTCCCTTTCACCAAGCAAAGCCATAAAATAAACACGATCAGCCACAACATTATGACCACTGACAGGAGAAAACAATAACATTTAAACCATCTTGTGACAGTTCAGTGTTCTGCTGGGAAACTTCTGGACCTGGCATTCATTGGTGTGGATGTTACTTAGACATGTAGCACCCACCTAGACCAGACCAGGCACCCCCACCCCATAGCAATGACACTCCTTGATGGACAACTCCTTGATGTTTAGGAACATCTCAAAAAAACATGAAGAACATCACAAGGTGTTGACCTGGCCTCCAAATTCACTAGATCCCAAACTGACCAAGTATCTGTGGGATGATCCACAGAGGCCCCTCCCCTCAAAGACCCCCCCAGGTGACAGAGTCAAATGCAAATAGAATAAAGGTAAAGATGCATAAAAAACAAATATTGCACAAATATTCCCACGGGTGGGAGGAGTTCTCCAGGATGGTCTTCACTCTTGCCAACGTCCTCCTCTCTGACACTGTGGTCAAAGAGTCCAGCTCCACCCCTACAACATCACTGGTCCTCCACTCTCAGCCGTCCCAGCAAGCAACGGCGTACAGGAGCGAGCACTGGCCATCACAGGCTCGTAGAACATCCTCAACATCCTCCGGCAGATGTTGAAGGACCTCAGTCTCCTCGGAAAGTAGAGTCGACTCTGGCCCTTCCTGTAGAGTAGCATACACATGATTAGGAAGGTGGTCATAATGTTATGCCTGATCGGTCACAAATGATAAAAAGTAAGCTTTTATTTTTGTGGGAAAGCCACAGGCACTCATGCCGTTTTGGTCTTCAGTAAAAGCGAAATAAATACACAACACCTGAGAACGCAACGCAACCAAGCAACAGCAACTTATTTCCATCTTTTCTCCTCTAGAGGCTCGTGGTGGAATCCTCTGGCCTCCAATGTGGTGGTGGTGGTGGGGGGGGGGGGGGGGGGGGGGTGCTGGCACCTCATCAACCCGCCGCACACACCAGTGCCAAATCAGTTTTAGGTTGGATGAGTCCCACCCTCTCGGGGGGCTCCAAATCCACTGAGTCATATCTTTTGTTTGGATGGCTCAAGACGCTGGAGGGACAAATATGAGACAGGGAGAAAACAGTGGGTCTGTTAGAGCTGCTGCATCGGCACGGTGACCTTGGTGTCGGCCAGGGCAGAGAATGCATCCTGCTTTTTATTAACACAGAATAAAGTGACTCTATTACAGATTAGAGGTCCAACGGACGCTATCACAGATTAAAGCCACCTGTCATCCAAGAAATAAACTTATTTATTAGCTCAGGAATCCTCTGAAGAGGGAGAAGGAATAAAACTGGGAAAGAGATCAAAGTCTACATTGTTGGCAAATACAAAAGCTTTTTATATAAGAGAAGCTCCAATGAAACATTAATGACCTCTGCAGGGAAATCAGGCGGCTGACGCTTTAATAAACGTGTCGGCGCAGTTTGTGAAGTAATATCTGGCTAAAGTTCACTGAGAGTTTTACAACTGGCCAGGATCGAGCGATTTAACACCGGGAGAAAATGACCAATACCCTTTTTTTTATCCATTATTTGATCCACACTGCCACCAAACATGGGGCAACACTCATTTTTTAAGTGCAGAAATTTAATATTTGCACATTTTTAATATGTCAAGATGCTTTTTATTCTTCTTGTTCAACCCAAGAGGAATTAAATTAATAAATATATACAAAAGTTTCTGTTTCTGCTTCTCAAACCAACCAGACGATATCCCAAACCTGCTGCTTTTCCAGTGTAAATATTTAGCAATGAAAGCCCCTCTCTCGTCGGTATTAGCCAGGGTATTAGGAGCACATATCCCACGCTGTGCAAATTTAAAGAGAACACATCGGGTAGAAAATGTCCAACGCTTAATTACGCTGCTAATTAACAGCTCTGGAAAATGGTTGCATTCTGTTCAAGGGTTGTAGAAAGCCTAAGGGATGAGCGGGAGGCGCAGCCGGGACTGTGACAGTGATCCTAGTGATAATAAGTTAATGTTGTGTTTACAGCCTGGTCTGCCTCAAAGAACGAATCCAAACTGAGGGGGTTTAAGGTTCTCAAATGAAGTATGACAAACATTTATTACATCAGTTGAACAGTTTAAAGATGACTTTGGAGCTTCTCACGGTAGGACAGATCCAATCAGGCATAACATTAACATTAGCATAACAAAACATTATATTCCTAATATTGTGCAGGTCATCAGAGGATGGACATGGGCCTTCTGAGGGTGTCCTGTAGTGTTAGTGGGGGGGCCTTTGAGGGGAGGGCCCTCTGTGGATCATCCCACAGATACTTGATCAGTTTGGGATCTAGTGAATTTGGAGGCCAGGTCAACACCTTGCGCTGGTCTTCATGTTTTTTTTTAGTTGTTCCTAAAGCGTTTTTGTGAATTCTGCTAGGTATGGCTGCTGCCATCAAGGAGTGTCATTGCTATGGGGTGGGGGTGCCTGGTCTGGTCTAGGTGGGTGCTACATGTCTAAGTAACATCCACACCAATGAATGCCAGGTCCAGAAGTTTCCCAGCAGAACAATGAACTGTCAGAAGATGGTCGATGTTATTCACTTCTCCTGTCAGTGGTCATAATGTTTTGGCTGGTCGGCTCTAGTTTTTAAAACTAAATGTCCTTTATAAATATTTGTTAAACTAGCTGAGCCAGATCTAAATATAAATGTGTGGCTGCTGGATACTTTGTGCTTCAAACCCAGTCCCATTAACCGTGAGTCGTTTTCTTTTTAACTTTTTAATGTGTTCTTCAAAGTGGTCCGTTTAAATTTTAACTGCGCCAGAAATGCAAAAGTGTCACTAAAAGGTTATGCTTTTTTTCTTTTCATTGCTCTCAGTGTTTTTCTTTCAGACTGTCCCAGAGTCACTTCTTCTGAAAGACGTCGCCCTCAACTAAACTAGATTAAAACTGTGACGGCCACAAATACAGTATGTCTGCACCTTTGTCACAAACATACACCAGTTTGACTGTCAGTCTATGTCTTACCTACCTTCCCTCTGTGTAACTTTTAGTTTTAGTAACTTTATGCATCGTTTGGTTTTTGGTACTTCTAGTTTGCATCCTGGGTTCTGCCTCAGCCTGAGGTCGCCTGTATAAGCTTTCATCAAAGCTTGCTTTTTGTCCATGTGTACTGCATATAGGTTCTCATTTCGCCACCATTCATACGTACAAAGCCCTCCCTCAGTCCGCTCCCTTGCTGTAGATGTAATGGGAAACGGCACAAAGAGGAGTCTGTGTTAATCATCGGTCCACGCATCCAAAGCTAACCGAGCCAGCTTCTCTCTGCCGGACGTTTCTCAAGCCGCTGACGTTATTCATTTTTCATGCATTATTCTCACAGTTTCTCATCACACCAGAGTCTTCACAGCGCTTTGACTACTACTTTGGTCAACGTTCGAAATAAATTGACATTGACAAACAATAATTTGGAAACTCAAGGAGCCCTCGGTGCAGCAGTAACGTTGTGGAAAGGAAGCAGAATCTGAAGTGCAGTCATAGTGAATATTAGAGTAAAACATCATGTTTTATTGAAACGGATCAAGCTCACAGCAGGGGGGTTACTGAGCAGCTGAGATGTTGAAGAAGAAATAAAAACCTGAAATAATCCATTCCACAGACATTTAAAAGAGACTTTGTGTTAAAGGGAATAAAATATGGAGATCATGCGATTAATCATAATGAAATATTTTAATCTGTAGACAGCCGAAGTAAAAATCATAGGTATACAATCTGGGATGCCTCAGTTCTTCTGCTTCTGTTTATAGATTTGACTCGTGCTACTTAACCCTAGAACACTAATGTTATAATTAGTGACACCATCACTAACGTCGGGTAGATTCCACCCTCATCAAAATATATAAGTACAACTATACATGGTAAACTGAAGAAGTTTTATTTTCAATAATAAAGTGGCTCTAAAATTGGCAAAAAAATAGGGAATCTTTAACCAATAAGATTAAAAATAAATAAATAATAATAATAATAATGGAGCTGGGAACTTGAACTTTGGTCCACCTGCACCCAGTCCTGGGACATGTGAGACTTGTCCAGTAAAGACACAGTCGTCCTACATCACTGACAACCATGGGGCAACCGATGGTCAAAAAACGGCACATTTTGAGAGGGTAAGAAATTACAAGCTGACTTTAAAAATGGTTTTGACCAAATTAATTCCCTTGGTAAATACCACTAAATGATATTTATTCACTAAATAAGAATTACATGCTAAGTCCAGGACTGCTTAGCTAGCTCTGGTATCAAGGAATAAATATACGTAGCTAGTGACTGATAAAATAAAACTAGCTTTAGTTGTTTTATTCACCTGATGACATGACAGATTATCCAAGCCTGTGACAGGATGATAGCTGTACACGGTACGTTGACGTAAAAATCTGGTTGCAACTAAAACAGCAGCAACACAATGAAAATCACACAACAGCAATCTATGTTAGTGTTCACGCTAAAGTGGTTTTCATCGACATTAACTCGTTTGTTTTCATTTCCTTCTTTTCCAGCGCAGACGACTTCCCGCCACTATTTGCGGTTCTTCACGCTGTCGGGAGTTATGATCGGAGGTTTAGGAGTTCTTACCTCTTTGTATACTGAGGCGGTGCAGGGCGGGGAGGAGGCGACGGGGGAGGGGGGAGGTGGAGACCGACCTGCCAGTGAGATCAGATAAGAAAAACTAACCGGTAGTCTATTTTTGCCTGTCATTTTTACTGCCATGTTGTGAGGACAGTCATTGCTACAATAAAAAACTGAACTGTAAAACTGTCAGAGACACGGGGAGGCAGGGATGGGAGGATGGGGGATGGGGGGTAACGGCGTGCCAGGGTGAGGCAGCCACAGGAACTGGCAGCCCACTGGCCCGGCCGGTAACACTCTGGTTCTCCTGTCAGGTGCAGACTCTGTTCGTTCTCTGGACTCACTGACTCTGTCGTACCACATACCGTGCTGGTGGGCTTTCAGGGATTTCCCTGTTTTATATATGTGGGGGGGGGGGGCACAAGCTTGTGTGTTTCTAGAATTCAGCTTTATAAAAATCTGTGTTTTAGCTTTAATGCTTCATCTAACTCAGAACTACAGATGTACAGAAGGTCTCCTCTTTCTGGCCAAGCAACTGCAGCAACTATTGAATTTCTGCAACAGACATGAGCAAATAACTCACGTTCAAGTTGCAATGTTTATCACATGCAACCAATTATTTACGCTGTTTACTGCATGCATACTAAACGCAGCAGCTGAACCTATAATTCACTGAGCAGTGTGGTCTGACATGTCTTTCTGATCTCCTACAACCACGTGTCCCACTTGAAGGTCATAGAAAAGAAGTGGTGCAACATGAGCACGCATTCACAAACACACCTGGAGGTAAATAAAAAGTCTAGGAGACGCTCGCCGCAGGTGCGTCATGGGACACAGAATCTGCACTCAATCAAGGTTTCTCTTTTCTCTATTATCGACGTGACCCTGTTCGGTTTAGCGCTTTGTAAAACTCCACCGTTAAGAAGCAGAAGTAACAAACGAAGGTGCTCTGACAAACCTCAACAAAATAATAAAATCCAGAGACGAGCCCCACGCAGACACATTCGTACCAACGCTGAGGTCGTACTTGAGTGCTCGTGATAATTCTGTCTCCGCTTGAGTGGAATAAACAAACAGGAGAGCACGACCGGGCTTCTCACTGTCTGCGTTAATTAAAACATCACCAGCATCACATCCGTTAATGTGGATTCTTCTCTCTTCCTCTTCTTGTCGTCCCACCCTGAGCTTCATTTAGGGGCAAGAACAAAACGGGAGTCGTTCCTTTTAGATTATTTCACTCCACAGATCCTACATCTTTAAGCCCCTTTGCTCTTGTTTATATCCGTCATCAGTCTCCGATGCAGCGTGCATCAGCTGTATTTTGTTCTCCTGTTTGTATCATGATCACATTCATCATCTCTCTTTTTCCCGATTTGATGGACCACTAATGTAAGACCATAATAAAAATGTTTCCCTTTGTTTTGGTGCAAAGAAGAACATTATAATGATTTAATGACATTTTGTGAACAACGCCAATATTCTTAAAAAAACAAATGTTGCTGCCATCTGCCGTTTACTTCTAGGTCTAACTCTGACTACCAGAGTGTGACCCCTAGTGGATAGATTAGGAATAGCAGTTACTTTTATACGCTCTTTGCAAATTCATCCCGCTGGCCTGATTGGACCCTCTAGCAGGCCGGTTTTGGTCCCCGGACCAGATGTTTGACACCCCTGTTCTAAAGGCTCACTTCCATGGTTCCATTTTATAATAATCAGGTGGTTCAGATTGAAAGACGCCACTAACGGCCAACACTGCTGTTAAAAGTGCAATGTTTTGTCGAGCCATCCATCCACCCCGAGCTCCTGATTTAGCTGCTTCATAACAAACATCCTCTGAGTTCCTTCTTTGCTGCCGTCGTAGTCGTGCAGTTTTTTTATTTTTATTTTTTTGAGTCATTTGCTGAAACAACTCATATCTAACGTCTAGTTTAAGGTCAGTTAACAATAAACCGTAACTATGTGATGGAATAAGCTGCTGGAAGAAACTGCTGCTCCTGTTTTATTGGAGGTCAGTCCTCTGTTCTGTTCTGTTTTGTTATGTTTTTTGTTTTTTCTCAGGTACTCTTCAAGATCTGTTCATTTCCTCTACTTTCTACAAGACAGTTTTTTTGTGTGGTTCAAGGTAATTCCAAGTCCCCCAGGGAGGGTTTTGGCTCTCCCACGGGGGAGGGGGGGCAGTATTCAGCAATTATTTTATTGTTCCGCTAAGAGGCTACATAAGCGTCCTTACTAAGAGTGACCCCTCAAGACTTATTCTGCAACTGAAAACAGTTGCTAGGGATTACAAGTAACATGCTCAGATGTGAATGCCTTCTAAATGTCTCCATGTGATCTACCCTCACGTATATAACATCCTTTTACAAAATTATTGCAATTTATGAATCTAGAGATTAAAGTAAATACGGCACTTGCATTTAATTATGTTAAATTGGCCAAAATCTACCTACTTGGGGCTGCTCAGTAGGTAATCCTAAAACTAGAGGGTTATAGTATACTATAAGAACCACATACCTAGCTCAAGTGTCCGTGAACAAGTGGGTAGATTATGAACCAATAGATAGAAAAGTGACAATTTCCCATTTACCATTTGTGCAGGTCAAACTACTTCCCAACATATTTGATAAAATGACACTTCTGAGCAAGGACGAGCGAGCAGCATACACTTAAAATTTAAATTTACAGATTACAGAAATGTTGGATTATACCCTGCACTTATTATTATTATGTGTTTGTCATGTTGTCAGTGGCAACTGTAAATCACCGTGATGTCACTTCCTGTTTCTGTAGCGTCAAATAACTAAAACAAAGCTTCTACCTAACATAACAGAACCATGTTTAAAAAAAATTCAGTTTTAGTTTGGCCCAAATCCCATCTACTATCATAGAGGGGGCGGGGCTTATATTACCTATACTGCAGCCAGACACCAGGGGGAGCTCTACTACAGAGGAGCTGTCAAGGCGTCCACTTTTTGTACAGTCTATGGTTATGTCCAATGAAGACGTTTTGATTTTGGATTCTGTTTTATATAAAGCTACAAACTGATAGAAATAAAACAAGATGCACGCAGAAGTGTTGCAGTGTTTTCATTGTTAAAGAGTTTGGGAAACATTTTCCCTCCAGTTGAAATGAAGGTAACTTTGGCCGAAGGAAAAACACAATCCAAACAGCCGTCACTGTGTGAGCTCCCGCGTTGTCATTCAATTACAGACTTGGCAGTGGACGGATGTAAGACGCGAGGATCGACAGCCTGGAGGGACAGCCGCCGTCCACCAGCAATGTGAGACGTCCAGCTGGGACAGGATGCCTCTCCATCAGCAGCCTGAGGCGAGTCTCCAGCGGGACGCAGGAATTATGGGTTCAACTCAGCCACTTGGCGACGGAGTCAGGAATATTGTTGGTACCATCAAAAAAAGAGACACCGTCAGCACAATGATTTTATTAAAAAAAAAAACTAATCTATTTCATATGCCAGTTTTAGAAAATACGAAAAGTTGAGATTCTTGAGCAGAACTTGCGTGAGAAACGGGACGTCCCACAGACAGAGAGTTATGTTAATGATGAAGCTGCTCACATGAGAGAAGACTCAAGACTTGGTTCAGCAGAACATCCGCTGATGATGGAGCGTTTTTATCCTCAAACCTTTATTCAGTGACAAAGAGCATCGGCCTTCCTGTTGCAGAGTCTGTGAAATAGATGATAATGATGATTTTAGAGCAGGGGTGGCGCTAGCAGGGCCGTGGAGAGAGGGCTGGGAGTCAGGAGGAAGAGGAGCATCATTCAACACATATACAGCACCCTGTTTAACCCAGATACAGCACATCTGGACCATGTTGCCTGTAACCGTTTGTGTTTGAATGACATTCAAGCTGTAACGGGTGGTTTCTTCTCACCTGTGTCTACTCCTGGTCTGAACTCAGGCTTATTCTAATGTCTATACATCCTAGGTCAACATGCACCACATACTGTAGATAATCATGCATTTGATGTTTAATTTTCCATCCATCCATTGTTTACCATCTATCCTCTAGACCAGGGGTTTTATTTATTTCTGTCTTTACGGACTTTGTAATGCACCATCCACTTTACTGATGCCACCGTGATGCCACGTTCTAGGCTGCAGCTGCCTCAACTACAAACAGCAGAACCCCTTGAGTAACGTCTATTTCTTTTTAAGCACATTTACGCCCAACATAAAACAATGTCTGGTGCAGAGTTAACCCCAAATCATCCCTCATGACCGGCGGGTAAAGCAGCATTAGGCCTTGCAGGAAAGCTAGTTCCTTATAATGGGTGAAGACAGTACGATCAGTACGATCACAGCTGCGTCTGCGATGACAACGGCAGTCCACATATTTGTTTGTGACACAATGAAGTGCTTGAAAAAGCAGCGTGGTTCTCAAACGGAGGGAAATATGCAGCGGGTGGCGGCAGCTTAAACAAAGAGAGAGTGACATTAATCATCTGCACCGAGATAAAACCGCGATATCAGTGATCACCTGCTGGCTGCTCCACTGTGAGTCAACTTTATTTTATTGTGCTCACTTATTCAATTATAACATTGCAGCCTATGTGATATGAAAACCTGGAGCCTAACGAGGGCAGAAAGCTCAGCTAACAGCAGCTAGCCTGAAGCTCTCCAGCTGGTTTCATCCATGCTAACACAACACAGGTTCAGATCTGAGGTCAACTCATTGACCGACATGGAAACCTTCCTCAGATGGTGACTTCATGAAAGAGTTCCTCACTAACGTCTCAGGATTAATGAGTCATGCCTTCAGCAGCGTTAGCATGAAACACAGATGAGCTGTGAACTGAAGACTTGTTGATTCCATGTGACAAGAGATTCCACAGACACCACACAGCTGTTAACTTTATATACCAGGAAGATGATGATAAACAGATTGAGAACCAGCATGACCAACAGATATCTCTGGGATGATCTTCACATCTCAACCACCAGACCTCAGGGCTTTCTAGACTGCTTTTATTTGGGTTTGGAGACGTCACCTTGGACTCATCCATGCGTCTATAGAAGCAGGAATGAGTCGTGTTTCCCTCCCATTCTGTATTCTCACACCAGTTCTTTTTCTTTTTTCTTGAAACGCTATTTGTCGGTTTGACGAGCAGTTTTAATTACTTCACGGAGGATTGTCTCGGAGCTTTGCTACGGAGGAGAGACCAGTCAGACCCCTGGATGCTGCAGTTATTAACAGCTGCTGAGTTCTGTCAGAAAAAACAAAACAAAAAAAACATTAAGAATTTAAAACGTGTACTGATTTAAGCTGCAGACTGTGTTTTTAGTTCAAGTAAGTACAAGGGGCGTCTTTAGCTTTCAGCTCTAGTTTTTGAGGAAAGTATTGATCATGTGAGTGGTGCACAGGTCTCAGAAAACTCATGCACTTGGCGTAAGAGGGTTGACAGAGCTCCACATGGTGCTGCTAATTCACCGTAGTGGTCACAGACAGTGCAGCACTCCTTAAACAACCAGCAACTCCAACCAACAACAATTAATTGTCTGATTCTGATCATTTCTCACAGCCTAGAAGAGTATGTGACTTAATTCCACCATGTATATAATAACAGCATGGCCTCCATCTAGGAGCTCATAGATGGAGGAAACACTAATGCTCATGTGGCACCTGAAACAAAACCAAAAGCTAGAAAATAAAAATCAAATTTAGCTCAGGAGACATCATCGTAGAGCTCCGGTAGCTGACGTCACCCTGCACCGGCAACCACAACACCACAACACCACTATGCCGCCATATTGGCAGGAAAGCTGCTTTTCAAATTACAATTCGGTTGACAGCTGTGAGCAACTAACTAACTTGTCCTTGTTCCAGTTACATCCAAAAATGGTCGACAGTTGTTGTGCCCCAGGATGCCAGAATAGTCGGGGACAAGCAAAGGGGGAAATGGTTTTATAGGATTCCCAAAGATCCTGCAAGACGGCAGATGTGGATTACTGCAACAAAAGGAGAAAACAGCCGTGGGATCCCTCAAGAAACATATTTGTCTTGTGTAGCGATAACTTTATATCAGGAACAGAATCCAGCGTTTCCCAAGTGTAATGTCTTGTTTATTTAACATGTTTTTAACACCGTGTCCAACAGATTTCTTTTCATAAAGGCAAATTAGGCTAATGTTTATGACGTGGATTACAAAGGGGTGTTGCGCATTCAGCACTAAAACTACTCACAATGAGAAAGAAATTAAACAGTTACTTGTTATTGTAGTTACATTACTGTCATGAACCTCCTCAGAAGAATTCTGGATACTCTGGATACGGATAATGATACGGATAAGGATGCAGATAATCTGGATACTGCAGGTCATGAACATTGTCTGTCCGATTGTTTCAGTGCTCGAAAAAATCACACCTGGGTCATGATAAGCGTCCGTGCTGGAGTTTTGTCTTGTACTGATCAATTTAAAAGTCATCAGAGTTTTCCTGCCAATATGGCGGCATCAACAAAAAAAGTCACGCGACACCCAGATCTCTATTGGCAGTAATAGGAGACTTTCCTGTAGCTTGTCCCTCTGACCTGTCTGTAGCCTTTTGCACGGTGGACTCTGTTTCTTTGCATTTGCCGGTGTTACGTCTGTAGAGCTGTCCTGGATCTCATATTAATCCTGAGACTCGTTCACTCTGTTTTTTATAAAGAAACCTTCTGATTTAGCTCCATTTGCAGACTGAATGGAGCTCAGTATGACCATCTGACCTCCTTTACAGAAAATAAAACCTACAAAGACATCAGCTTTATTTCACATTCTCTTACAGTGAAATCTCCATTCAGAAAGATGTTTAAATGTTTTAAACCTGACCAGACATTCATCAGACTTCACACAGCTCCCTGAAAAGACACTAAAGGCCTTTTTTTCTATTTCTTATACACTCCAAGCATTCAGTAAAGTAAGTATAAAGTTGCTTAATGTGTGTTGTGTTGTCCTTTATCCTGTTCGGCTGTGATGAAGCAGAGACGGTCAAGTCAGACGGGTCACCATCGGTCGCTTTATTCAGATTATCTGAACTCATTTATTTGGAGGTCAGAGTGAGACGGAGCAAACCTAAATGCTAAGAGCTCCTCACTGCACAGGAAAGCTGTGTGTGTGTGCATGTTTGTGTGGGTATGCGCGTTGGTGTGTGTGCGTGCAGGTAACAGAAGTAGGTCAAAGTTACACAAGAAAGCGTCTGCCTCTTTAGACACTTTTGACTAACCTGAGGATTTGTTGACAACCCGTCCTGGCGTCGGGTCGGCTTCATGGAGCAGTTGTCAGTGGCAACTGTCAGTCATCATGACGTCATATCCTGTTTGTATAGCGTCAAATAATTAAAACTTGAACATACATCAGAATTAGATTAACCACCTAAAATGTATGTGACGTATTCTTAGAGATCCTCCTTCTTCTTCTTCTTCTCTTTATTCCCCTACTTCCTCGTCTTCTCCTTCTTCTCCCTCCTTCTACTTCATGCTCCTCCTCCTTCTTCTTTTTGTTGTTGTTCTACTCTTTCTCCTCTTTTGCCATCTTCTCCTTCTTTTTCTCCTTCGTATTCTTCTTCGTCTTCTCCCTCCTTCTACTTCGTCCTCCTCCTCCCTTTTCTTCTTCTCCTTCTTATTCTTCTGTTTCTTCGTATTCTACTCTTTCATCGTCTTCTTCTCCTTCTCCTTCTTTGTCTTCTCCTACTTCATCATCTTCTTCTTCTCCCTCCTTCTACTTCCTCGTACTTCTTCTTTTTCTTCCTAATTTACAGTTTTTGTAAAACATCATATTTTATGGTGTCTATCTCAGTCCCGCCCACTAACATAGAGGGGGGCGGGGCTTATATGACCTATAGTGCGGCCAGCCACCAGGGGGAGCTCTACATGCTTCACTTTAGAGGTGCTGTCATGGCGTCCTCTTTTATGTATTTGTGTGCGCTTGTGATTTGAAGCACTATGAGAACCATTAGGTAGAAAACTGCTGTATAAATACGAGACCATTTACAAGACCAACACTGCAAAAACAAGAAAAATTAGTTTTAAAATGAGGGCTAGACCAACTTTACGTGGGAAAAACAAAACTTGTGGGCAGAGAAGTTGTTCTGGCTTCCAGGCTAGAAATTATCTGGCCTGAGTGAACCCTTATCAAACTTTAAAACCGCAGCTAAAGTGAGTTTTATTATTTTCTAGTTATTATAGAGATTGCAGAAAACGAAGGTATATCGTGGACCTTGATATAGCCTTTGTGCTGTATCAAGGTCTCTGGGGGTGAGCCGAGTTAATAGTTAGACTTTTCATACCACATAGAATGCACTTTAATACCTTTCATTACCACCAGGTACAGTTTGAAAGATATAATTGTAGGAATAAGTACAAATTAATTTGAGCTCTTCATATAAATCTGCACAATTTAAAACAGGAGGTGCAAAAACCAAATACAGGCAGTCACAAAGATTACTGCCAACGGCAATGAGAAGAAATATTTAACACATTGGAAGGCCAGTGTTTGTTTGGAAAATTGACAAAGCAAAATACTTTTCACAAACTACACGCTGTTTATTCTTCTTAGAGACCAAAAGCATCCAAACTATTACAGAGTGATGACAGTGGGCTTTGTAAGAACGGACCGGGGCTTTCTGATCAAAGCTTCGGATCGATGCGCCGCACACCGAGCTCAGAATGCCGAATAATCCCAAATTTAGCAGCGGGGCAGCCACCACGTGTGGCGCTCGCATCATCTGAACAACAGCTTGTTGTCTTTGTCAGTGAATAAAGCAGCGTAAAGCTATACATGATGGGCTTTCCACGGCCACCGAGACTGAATTCTTGGATTTTTATGGATTTAAAATGAGAGACGGCGGCGGACCGGACCACATGCAGTAAAGACACAGAGTAATGTTTGGAATTTTCATTTGATAGCTCGGGGCTGGTTCGGGCATTGTTCTGCCGAGAGCATTTCATTTCTTCTTTCATTGTTTATTTGTAGATAAAGGAAACTGTAGATGTTCCTGGGTTGTGTTTTTGTATTAGTGCATGTGTGACATCTGCAGGGCTTTTGCAGATTCAATAATACCGGGTTTGAGAAATGTAAGTCAGTAATCCTCAGTCTTTGTCATACAGAGGACACATATTCCACTGTTTGCTGATTAATTGTGTTGACGCAGTGCAGACCAGACTTGTGAAAATCTGCCACATTAGTCTTAAGCTGTGTTAAAATTACTTTTAATCTTGGGTAATTTAGCAGAGGAGGGTGTGAATGGAAAGTGAACAATAACAAGACACAAGTGTTCATCATGGTGTCGTAATGAAACCATGTGTAAAAAGACGAGTGAAATTAGTTTAGAATTTCCAAGAAAAGTCTGGGAGGTGGTCTGGGACACATGTGACCTCCTTCCTTTGGTAGTGTGAACACACAATGAGTCCTGGGTCACATTAAAGACCACCTACTCAACAGGGCTGATCTGAGGAAGAGGAGTTTAACTCATTCATTCAACCACTAGTAGAAATGATCACATGAATAAGTGATGTCTGTTCTTTAGTCATGGTTCTTGGTTCTGAAACAACAGTAGAGATCCATTAGAGACAGCAGCTGTTAAAATATGATACTTCACCCCAAATGATGTTGGAATTTATTCTAATCAGGCAGGACCTTTTTTTGTCTCATTCAGTAATACACTGATCAGGCATTACATTATGACCACCTTCCTAATATTGTGTAGGTCTCCCTTGTGGTGACTCATCAGAGAATGGACATGCCCCTTCTGAGGGTGTCCTGTTGTTAGTGGGGGGGGGGGGGGGGGGGGGGCTTTGAGGGGAGGGGCCTCTGTGGATCATCCCACAGATACTTGATCAGTTTGGGATCTAGTGAATTTGGAGGCCAGGTCAACACCTTGTGCTGTTCTTCATGTTTTTTTTTAGTTGTTCCTAAAGTGTTTTTGTGGCTGCATCCTGCTGGGGATGGCTGCTGCCATCAAGGAGTGTCATTGCTATGGGGTGGGGGTGCCTGGTCTGGTCTAGGTGGGTGCTACATGTCTAAGTAACATCCACACCAATGAATGCCAGGTCCAGAAGTTTCCCAGCAGAACATTGAACTGTCACAAGATGGTTTAAATGTTATTTACTTCTTATATATGATGCAATCATTACAGATAATATGTGGTAATGTCTCCACCATCACCAACTGTAACAACAGGCTCCAACAATTAAAGACTTTTCTACAAAACTATGACTTTGACTTTGAGGAGTTAGAATCTGTACACCGGGGGCTTCTTCCTGGAAAAGTCTCAGGCCTTTTTCACACACTTTCAAAGATGACATTTGGGAGTCACAGTGCTGGCGCTCAGATCTGGGAGCTCAGTGGGACAGCTCCGGGCTGTCGGGATGTCGCGATGCCGCTCGACGTTAGGCCATAAACTCAAAGTCTGAGTCAAGAAACCTGTGGCACACGAGCATGCAGCTGCAACAAATCCTGCAGCATGTGGATGTCCGATAAAGACGGTGGCCTACAGGGAACAGTGCTGGGACAGGGCAGAGGGAGCTGGAAGAGGACTAAGTGTCCCACGCTTTCCGCCCCACAGTCGAGTTAAATGAGTCAGACAGTGAAACACAAAGAACAAGAAATCATCAGCTAACGACTCGTTTACTAAATGGTTCTGAGTGAAAACATATGCATGCCTTTGGCAACAAGAGATCCTAACAGCGAATACATCACTGTGTTAATGTGTGTTAATGTAAATTAGTCACTGTAATTTTAATTGATATTATAATCAGGACGTACAGAATAATATTTGATCCTTCCAGCGTGTACAGCTAGTGACTCCTTCCTTATAGATGAGTAGACGCAGTTTGTTTGATCATGTTGAACGCCGCGGTAACAGCACTCTCTGGGTTTTGTTTGCATTAATTCCTCCTAAACTTTATTCAAATCACATTCTCAAAAGACATAGAAAGAATGAGACTTAAAGCGTGGAGCTGCAGATGGAAGACGTCTGTCTGCGCTGGAGTGAAGTTCAGTACTTAAGACAATTTAAAGGAGATCGTTTGACAGCAGCCCCAAGGAAAATCGGATCACTGAAGTGTTAAAGCTCATCAAGAATTCTGACGTACCAGAAATCCATCGGCTCATTGGGAGCAGGATTATTCAATTAATTATCAAAGGTCTACTTTTAACAGTCATGATATATCAGTAACTCACCGACATAGATAGACATGAATGCTCCATTTTTTTCTGAACGTAGGCGTTGAATCGAGTTTTGACGTGAAGTGTGAACGAGAAGAAGACGAACGAGAAAATACTGATCAGATTGTTTTAAAAATGCCTGGTTTGGGATGTCCCTACTTTTATTTACTATGAAATATCAGTAACTCATTGATGTAGATGAACTTCTATGTCAAGAAATCTGTTTATTGTTATTTAATTATTTTGTCGCTTTCACTCAGTTTTAGCAAATGACCACGGATTGGGTTAAAATACACCTTTTCAAATATGCTGTCTGTTGCTTTGAGTTCAGTTCTCACGACAATTTAAAGGAAATCACGGAAGTGTTAAAGCTAATCCAACTTTCTGACAGAAATCCATCCGATCATTATTAATTATGCAGCTGTGACCTCCTTCCAACAGGACGACAAATGAGTCAGAATTACCCAGTTTCAGTAACTATATGTTTAAAAGCAATTGTGTGACGCATTGGGCATCAATTTTAGGAGCTAAACCATCAAATGAAAG
Source organism: Chelon labrosus (assembly GCF_963514085.1). Classification (NCBI taxonomy): domain Eukaryota; kingdom Metazoa; phylum Chordata; class Actinopteri; order Mugiliformes; family Mugilidae; genus Chelon; species Chelon labrosus. Next base: position 2,311,480 of record NC_140351.1, on the reverse strand, counting down.
GCCTGTCGTCTAAATAAAGGAAATATGTACGACAGAATAAAAAGTCATCATCGTCTTGGAAAAGTGAGTGTAAATATGCTGCAGTAATTTATCAGACGCACTATGTACAGCAGAAAAAAGGGCTTTAAAAGTTCATTTTTAAAACAAATTACACAAGATAGAAGACGGCAAGGGAAACAATTTGTCTTTTTTTACATAAATTCACCTTTATTCTTTGTGCAGTGGCCTCCACAGCAGCTCCAACCAAGCCATGCTCCAAGCCATGCAACCCCTCCAGGCTCTTTAATACTTTAACACTGTGGGAGGCATGAAACTTCTTCATCACTTACTATCTTTCCAAACGTACGTCCACCATGATTAGATTTTTATTTAAACACAACTTTATGCAAATCAGTTGAACGGCAGCTGGCCTCATTTACATCGGTAGTCTTAGTAAATACGTCGCTAAATTGAGAAATTATGGCTGCACAAAAAAATACGGCACCCCAGACGCCAATTAAATATCCAGATTATTCCGCCAAAGTAATGTCCCACTTACACTGAGAGAAGTACTCAAACCCAGCGTGCAGTGATTTCAGAGGCATGAACACATCGAATAGACGCGTTGCCTGAGCGTCGGTGTTAACGTCTGCTAAAGGACAACTCTGTTCACAATCGTGTTTATTGCGACTGTGCTAACCAGACGTGTTGTAGAGACTTGAGGCGCATCCGAAGACAATTCATATAAATCTGCATGTTTGCACGTGCACCATCGTGTCTTATGTATTTTGTTTTGTTGTTGTTGAAGTCAAACCAGAGTAAGTACGTAAATTAACAGCAGTGGGAATAACTGCGTACATTTACCCATGCGTTAGTTATTAGGGCTGTCAGTAGATTAAAATATTTAATCTCGATTAATTGTGTGATTTCTGTAGTTCACGTAAATTGATTAAACTTCCTGCTCACTTCATAACTTCTCATTTGGTTCTACTTGCTTTCTTCTTCTGCTTCTGTTGGGATTTGTGGCAGTTTTGATGCTACAGGGCGTATTACTGCCCTCTGCAGGGTTTTTCTGCATGATTTACTACAACCGCTCTTTGAGTTCTGCTTGCTTTCCACAGCGTTACTGGTGATTTGATCACTTCCTGCTTTCCCTAACTATGTCTGAGGTCATGATAAGATAAGATAAGATAAAATAAGATAATCCTTTTTTTAATCCTTAATTTATCCCACAGTGGGGAAATTTGCAAAAAATACACAAAAACAACAAAATTTGTGATACACTTGTTCCTCATCTACATTTATTTTAAACCTTTAGTTATTATACATGTTAACATGAATGATAAAAGATGATGATGATGAGGTCAAATTCTCAAGGTACCCAGCAGTTTACAGTTCAAATTAAATGAACATTACATTCACCAGCAGCACCACTGAAATGATGTTCTCAATAATGCATCAAAGGTTAGAAACCTTATATGTACAATTCCTTATTACATAAACTCTGAATGCATGATGTTTTACCTGTTCTTGGATTAGCTCTAGCAGCTCCCTGCATGAGGATCCATTTCCAGGGCAACCTGAAGGCTGTGAAGGATATTTGATCTAAAAAACATTATGTCTCTGGGTTCTGCGCCAGGTTCCCTGAGCAGCAATTGAACACAGGATGCCTTAAAATGGTCTGGTACACATCCAGAAGAGAGAGGGCTATTAATAATAGAGAACACATTTGAGCGTATGGCCCCTATTATCTCTCTGGACAGTCTTGCGGGGATAATGTCAAGGGGACTGAATGAGGGTCTCGTGTGCAACTCAGTATTCATAAGAGCATGCAGCGGCATTAGCCTAAAGCAACTTAACAAATTTAGACAGAAATCAGGTGCAGCAGAGGTCCACAGCAGAGACAGGAGGCGCGGTGTTAGCCCTGATGTGGTCGATCTCTCAGACAAAGAAGTTAAGAAGCATCTGTGACCTACAGTCTTTAAAGGCTCATGTATAGACGATGTAGAGCAGAACAAACAAAAGGTGTTTTAAGGATGATAACATCACTTTTTCATTTCTCAAAATACAGCTTCGCACATGCTGCACATGTCTATGCAGCACCTACACTAATACCTGCACACAAATGAATATACATACAAATAATACATAAATTGGGTTAGGAAAATTATTACAGGTTGTATTTTGACAGTTAAACTATTCCATTAAATAGAAATATTTAATAGATTATTTCCTTTTAATCTAATATATTGTCCAGAAACGTACAGTATTATGTCCAAAGCCGTACCTTGAGTAACAAACACTAAATTCAGTTTCTTAGTTCTCGGGTGAAGTGTGTGAGATGATGATCATTTGGACATTTACCAGAAATTGACCTCTGAAAAGAGCAATTCTCTGTTTTCTGTCACCGTCCATCCGCTGTCAGCTGTACCTTAGTGCAGAGGAGTGAGGTGTTTTATCTCCCATGGTGCATTGTTACCCTTTCCCCCTGCGATGTGGCTGTGTTTTAGAAGATCGTGTAAGGTAACCGTGGTATAATACCACCCGTCCTGCTGGGAAGAACAAGAGCAGCTCAATGCCACTTTCCCTCTGAGTGCTTATGATGTGTCTGGGCTTCATGTTGACTTTTAGGTCGCGCTGCACATGTACCTCGTATTGTTGCTATTGTTGTTTAAGTGGCAGCTGCAGGAGTAAGTAATAATTAGTATCCCTCTGTGCACGGGACAAAGTTTTTACCCGTGTAGAAATGAAACACACCTCCACACATTCATCTGCAGATTAATTATTGACACCTTTGTAATTGAGGTTATGAGCTGTGGGCACTGACAGCTAATTGGATGTTATGGCTGCATTTCCATCCCTTGTTACTGCAAGAAACCGACGCTTGTAATCATTTATTTGATATCAGAAAAGTTCTGAAGCAGAGTACTGCACCAGGAAGTATTCACAGATCACTCTCCGGTTTTTGATGCTGTTAAAAAACTCTGAAACGAGCGTTTCATTATGATATAAACTTAAACCCTCAGGCTTATTGTAAAGGCACTTAAAAATGACAGCTCCGTTTATAGAAACCGTTGACGGTAATTTAATGTACAGACACGTCAAGTTTACCAGGCTAATTGTGCAGAACTACTCCTTTGAATCCAATGTAGGACTTTCAAAGTGAGATGGGACACGTTGCACACAGCATGGTACTCCAGATGAATGGCAATAGCCTGGATGAAAGATGAGGCTTCTGGGCCTTGGCTCCGTCCATAAATAATGTAGTAATGTCGCTCTCTACCTCTTATGTGATTATTTCTAATCATTATGGCTATTATGATCGTGACAGCAGCTAATAAACCAAGTAGGAGACCCGCTGACATCTCTGCAGCACTCTGCACTGGAGGAACCTGGAACTCTGCCACGCTGGAGATAATCTGTGTTTGTTTGGAGGTACGTACGTTTGGTGGGTGTGGATCAGTAGGAAGAGCAGGTGGTCCACAAACCCAGTGGTTTAACTTACTGGTACATGGAGCACATGCCAAAGTGTCTTTAAGAAAGACACGAGTTCAGCTCTGACGACGTCACAAAGAATCTATATTCTTGACCTCAATATGTGCTACATACTGTGAGCTGCAGATATGTATAGTCTGTATAAAAACAGGCAGCACCTCAGCACCATCAGTAGCATTTAATAGTACTCCACAGGGTGTTGTTAGATGGGATAGTGTAGCAGCTAAAGGTCTAATAACTTTAGTTGATGTGCAGCCTCCTTCTCTCTGTGCGATGTAGATGATGATTGAACCACCGACCCCACTATGTGTGGACCACCCGATTCACCGTTGTTTAGGTGCTAGAAATCACACTATGCCACCGTGCAACTGGTCGCCCAGGCAAAGACAGCAGTGTGCTGCAGCAATAAGTTGTGAGGTTGCTCGTAGTTCATTAAAATAAAAGTTTATTAAAGAGAAGTTGAACTTCACGCGTCCTATCAGTCCGTCAGCGTCGGCCTTCTTTCCAAATTGCTGATATATCAGTATCATGACGTAACCTATCTGCAACTAACTCTGCAAACTGGGTCGTCCCGAAGAATAGATCTTTACATCTGTACAGTCTCTATCTGCTAATCTTGCTATCTTAAAAAATAAATAAATAAAAAAGGCAAAGTGCACTGTGATCTTAATTGAATCAGCAGAGCGTGTTTCAAAGAGAGATTTCATTTATTTATTTGACATTTTCTTTCTGCGGCGGAGCTGACTGCACTATTGACTTGGATGCCTCTGCACTGCTCTGCCAGCCGGTCACAAATGATCCGATCGCTCCGTAACGACTCAGTTTGAGTGAAGCAATCACGGATCGATCAACTTGTTTCCCAATCAACTCGTTGGATCCTCAGGGCGCACGCGACATCAGTCCACAAGAGGACCACACGTATCAGCGTAGCTCAGGTCAATCCACTTTCACTAGTAACTCACCTCGTGCAGCCATGCAAGGTCAGACACAACCGTCCTCCTCTGGTTCATGAGCATTAAATGTGCTTTCTTTAAAAAGTGCGTCTCTATTAAGGACTGTCACTCCATGCAGCCGTTCTCTCCCCGTCTCCTCTACTGTACTTCAGTCTCTGTGTTTGTCCTTTGTCTACAATCCGAAGATGTTGTTTTGAGTCACTTGTAGAAAATTCAGAAGGCTGCAAATACTTTTAAGCGGCATTCTATATTGTTATTGCTACTGATGTTACTGTGCATCTGTAGAACAGATATCCAGTCATATCACTGGGTAGTAGCATCTGTGCACAGATGATTGTGACAAAGTAATCTTAAATCAATGTGCACTTCCCGGCTTTTTCATGCTTTTAGAACATCTGATTGCTTTTGGAGGCTGGTGGATGTGGTAAACAACTTGAAAGACCTAGCAATGGCAGCTGTGGTAGCAGAAGCAGTAAAAGTAAAAGTTTTATCAGCAGATGCAGCAACAGTTGCACCAGAGGTAGGACCACAGCTGCAGTGACAGCATTGTAGTAGTAGTAGTAGTAAGAAAAGTAGTAGCTGAAGTAAAAGCGTGTGAGGCTGCAGCAGTGTTAGTACTCAGCTATTCAGCGTATCAGTATGAAAATATTGGATTTTGCGGTTTGAAATGCGTCGTCTCTCTCTCGGCAGAAACCCCGTTTGATTGTGTCACCTTCACGGCGGTGCAGGAGAGGAAGAACAAGGTAAATACAAAAGAGAGAGGGGAGAGAATGAGGAGAGGCTGGTGGCGCTGGAAGATGTCGCCGGCCACTACAGACAATACGTACCCATGCACAGATAGATGCACTTCTCCCTGTTATGTAAATACAAGATTGTGCATTGGTGTGAAAGGGGGAGATAGATAGAACCACATGATGCCACAGAGAGAGAGCACACAGTGAGCCTTTCCAGTCCTACAAATAAAATAATAATAAAATGAAAAATACCTGCAGCATGCCGACTGTGGAGAAGGACCACACTGTCCTCTAGTGCTGGGAGAGGATACACCAGCGTAGTCACTGCAGATGATTTCATCCCTCCCACTGCAACAACATGACGAGTGGTTTCTCTCCATGTGTGTTTGTGTTGTTTTATGAGGATTTTTAAAGTGTGGCATCTTTTAAAGCGATGGTTCTCTTATTGGACAGGGCCCGGACGAAGACTCTCCAGGCCTGGATGTATACTACTCTATAAAATTGTCACAGACTGCTGGGTGGAATTTTATGTATGCAACTTAATTGAAGGTAAACAGAGTATGTGGCCGTACAGGCAACTAAATAAATGGCAAATGAAACACCGGCAGCCTCTATGCTCCTTGTCAAGGATCCTTTAAGTCTGAGGAATAGGAGTGATGAGCGAATGTCACCCTGTGATGTGACCAGTTATGCATTATAATATATATACTTTATCCAGCTGTGTTAAAGCTACACTTACTCACTTTGAGGAATGCAAATGGAGAATGTGAAAGTGTCTTTTTTTTGTACTTTTTCTGTGGAAAATAAATGTGTTTAATCCACTGTATACTAGTCTGCAAAAAAAATGAATGTCCTTGTTTGGGTTTAGCTTGAAAACCCCAATGACATGTTGCATACTGCTGTTGACTAGGCCAGGTATCTTGATGTCTTCATGTTGGTTGGTAGCGATATTTCTTTGTTTGGTTATCTGCTGAGCAGGCCATACAAGCCAGCAGCATTTACTTAGTTCATTTAGATTGTAGTCTTAATTGTCATATCTCATGACTGTAGGTTTGTTAGGGTTTCTTAGTTGGACAGGGCCTTTAAATGTGTTTTGCCTGGGATCTTGGCACAAGGGCTTGTAACATCTAATCCTGTGTATTAACATATGCTGCATCTGGACCAGGACGGCTTGTCATCATCGATGGATCAATGAATTCTGAATTCTACCAGTGAACTCTAAAAGAAAATGTCAGGACATCTGTCCATGAGCTGAATGTGAAGAGAAACTGGGTCATGCAGCAAAGACAACGAGAACCAAGAACACAAGTGGTTCTACAAAAGAACGGTTAAAGAAGAACAAGATGAATGTTTAGGAACGGCCAAGTCAAAGTCCTGACCTTAATCCAATAGAAATGTTGTGGAAGGACCTGAAGCAAGCAGTTGATGTGAGGAAACCCACCAACATCTCAGAACTGAAGCAATGAAGCTAAAATTCCTCCAAGCTGCTGTAGACCACTGATCAGCAGTTACCACAAACATTTAATTGCTGGTAACTGCTGCACAGGGGACTCGCAGATATGTAATATTGGCTCATTTCCCCCCAAAAAAACAAATACACAAGTATAATATTTCTCTTTTGTGTGTCTACTTTCAGGACTTCTGCTGATGTTTTGAGTCATTTTTATGCAGAAATGTAGAAAATTCTGAAGGGCACTGTACATCACAAGCAAAAATGAGACACGGTGGAGCATTTAGTGGCTGAAGCAGCAGATGTTTTTTTTTCTCTTCTAGCTAAATGGAGACTGAATAATGGACTGAGTGGATACTAGCATGACTCCCAATGAATGCTGATGCGACCGTGTGTCTGCTGGAGGTCATAATAAGAAAACCTTTGCTAACACGTTTACATTATTCAGTAAGTGGATAATGAATCAGGGCTGTGTTTTTCAGCATTGTTGCGTTGTCAGTTAGGACAGCTTTAAAAAAAGAAATAACCTAATCAAATGAAATATTAACGGCTCTGCAGCGACGTATACTTCCATTTGAATGGAAGCTAATGTAATAAATAGTGTAAAGTACACCACATAAATGCAGTAAAAAGTACTGCTCTTGTAAGTGTGTGTCGTTTTTACGGTATGAACTAAAGTTAAAGTGTTTCTTTCCTTCTCAAAGTTTTTAAAACCCATAAGAATAAATCTGATTTATTTTACAGCCCACATCTTTTACTTTTATCGGGTTAAGGTTTGGCGCCGTCCCCGAGAGCCCCGAGATGGTTCCACAAAACCTCCGGAGAACTGACTCTCCACTAAGGAAGAGAGACTGCTTTTTAATTACTCTCCACTGTGCTTTGTATCACCAGCCCACAGCTAAATATACAGAGGATAGTGTCAATTTAAAGGTAAACAGACTGGGATCTGGCTGCTGTTACTGCCGTCAAATTAATGCCCCTGCTGTAATTGAAGCCAAAAAAAAAAAAACTCCATTTCCTCGACTTTTAGGGCCTTCTTCACCTCGCCGCTATTAGTTCAGAACTTTCTTAATTAGAACTGTCAAAAAGAGGCAATGAGATGTCCTTACAGTAATATATACTGCCTCCTTAATGGGAAGAACTTTTTATCCATTCTGCACGGTTCCTTTTTCACTACTTACAGCGTTTAGCGCACACAGCATGGTAGCAACACGGCTATGTTAAATCCAGCAGGAGAGTCTGAAATAATCAACCAAGAGGAGGTAAAGATGTCACTTATAGCTACAGAGGAGGTTAATACCATATTACACTATAAATAGATGCTGAAAGGAATGCTGGGAAACACTTCTACTGGAGTAGGTGACGCAGGTTAAAGGAGAACTACTGTTTTTTACAACCTGGACCTTATTTCTAGTATAAGATACGATCATTTACTCATTACTTTACGCTTGACTTTTTCGTTGTCTGTCATTTTGACTGACAGGGTCATAAAAATCCCGTCTAAACTTATTTTTAACGATCACTTTATTTATTTACTTTAAAATGATAACAATGACATATTCAATAGCATTTAATTTTCATTCATTCGAAAAAAAGATTCGGCTCATATAACCGGCCATCAAAGACGACTCAAGAATCATGAATCTAGAGTCTATTTAACCGGCTCAGTTGAGTCCTACCACGTTTGATTGATATAAACTGCACCATTCAAACATCTTACATCTCACTTGGCACAGAAACAAAACGTACTACCTGACTTGACCACTAGCAAACTAAGGCACTCAGACACTCATTCACTTACACACAATACGCAGAGAAACAAAACTTAACAGACTCTAACCGACTCTTACACTTCTAATCAAGAGAGACCAGAGCCAATTAATATGCTCTCTCGCCACCAAGTGGTCTGAGGTGTGAGTTGCAATCTGTCAAAACGATTTTTCCGTCACCATTTTGAAAAAAAAGGTCAATGATGGAAAACCCATATAACTTTTGTGTCATTTGCACACATTCAGGAGATATTTAGAGCAGCGTATATCCATATAGTGGGAGTGACTGGGGCACCGAGACGCAGCCTCTAAATAATGGATTATCTACCGTGAAACTCGTTAATTTCGCTAATATTTTGTTATGCTAGTTTTTTGCGCTCAGAGATGACATCATTCAGGTCAGAAGACATCATCTTATGATGATAACAGGTAACTTCGAACTCAACGGGGAATAGCTTTAGCATATCATAACAAGATATTGGTGAAATGAACGAGTTTCACGGCAGATGCGTTTCGGTGCCCCAGTCACTCCCACTATATGGATATACGCTGATTTAGTTATCTCCTGAACGAGTGAAAATGACACCAAAGTTATATGGGTGAGTAAACGATCGTATTTTATGCTAGAAATAAGGTCCAGGTTATAAAAAACAGTAGTTCCCCTTTAAAGGGAACGTGGGTGTAGAAAAACAATTACCCAGCTTCATAGCAAATCAAGCCCTAGAATGGATTTGATTGACTGCTGACTGATGATCCGCTTGGACCAGCCAGATCCTCCTGGATGAGTTGAATGCAGGTTGTTTTGATCCAGTTGTGACATTACGGCTCTTATTCTGTCGTTGGTCAGCGGAGCAGGAAACACATTTTCCACTGCTGGCCTGTTTGTTCTCCTGTTTTAATCAGTTCACCATAATTGTGCTTGTTCTTCAGTTAATTGTACCGACGGACTCGAGGGATTTCAGTTAGTAAATGTTTATTTTCTTAATGGTTTCCGGTATTAATGTGCTGTATGCACAGTTTTTTGTGTTAAGTACAGCAGATTGTGTCCAGTGCATCTTCACTGTTAGTGATGCATGGGCTCCAATCAAGGGTGCTGGTGCAAGCCTTAAAAGATGCCATCAGTTACAAATCGTGTTCTTTGTCATCCAGGATGTAGTAAATCCAAAAAACAAGCAGGAATAACTGGACATGTAGAAGCTGAGAACCAAACAAGCTACATGGATGAGTGAAAAATACGTCTTCAAGTCCACGTTTCAGTGTCAGAGCATCAACAAACACTGTGTTTTAAGAGGAGGGAATGTGTAAAGTGATGGAAGTCTATGAATTTGATGTTTCCAGATCACTAAAGTCACATGGTAAACATTTAAGTGATGAACTAATAAAATTAAAAGTGAAAAAATAAACTATTCAGTGCTTACCTCATGCACATGTAGTAACCCATGTGGAAATGTGCATGCTTATGTCAAATAACTCTAATTTCATTTTATTTTATTTCGTTTTTCATTATGTAATCATAAATGTGTTTACAGGGGACATATAGTTTGGCCTTTAAGGACATCATAAAATAATTTTGCATACACTAAACATAATATAAGTGCCCTGATTATTAAGAATGTATTAGTTAATTATTTTCTCCCTGCATGAGGTCAGTCAACTGAGAGCCTCCCCGATACCTGCTGGGCTCTGTAGTTTTATAATTGATTGACTGCCGGCTGTGCAACATATGGCCATCTCATAAATTATTGATAATTATCAACTATTATCACGACACCTCAGTACCCCACAAATATGTTTGTTCGGCTGCACCTTTTGATGAAAGGCATTCGACGAATCTACCCGGATCCATTTTTGCATTTGCAGGCCTTTAGGTATAATTGTGACTGGACCTCGTGACTACCCCTCCATCCTCCTCCTCCTCCTCCTCCTCCTCCTCCTCCTCCTCCTGTCTCAGTTAGTGGTAAGATGAATAGGCAGCTGTTGCTCCTTGTACTTCAATGAATCAGACTTAATAGAAAGGAGCTGACGGAGGGACCGAATGAAGCCAGGAACTGGAAGGAGGATGAAGAGAGGAGGAGGAGGAGGAGGAAGTGGCATGTAAGCCGAGGGAAGAGAAGGGAGAAGACGGTGAAAGTGAAGCACACAGTGAAAGGGAGTAGCAGATAAAGTGAGGGGGTGGGATGGCAGGGAAACACGAGAAGGCTACAAACCTGTAAATGCTTGTTACCCAATCTCCACATAGTTTAAACACATATATATAAGTGTTGTTTCCGTCTGTCTTTGGAAACACTGCAGCCTCTATATATTTAGAGGAATCTATTCCCATAGGAAGCAATGAAAGAGCCGATGGTGAGTGATGTAATTCAGACGCATCAACAGCTTCCGTCCACCAGATGACGCCAGAGGAACAGTCCACTCTCACAACAACACGTCCACGGAGAGGTGAACCTGGATCCCATTAAACTACACTGGTTAAAACACATCAGATCAGTGGGGAAAAATAGAATCATGCTTGGCATACACCGATCAGGCATAACATTATGACCACCTTCCTAATAGTGTGCAGGTCTCCCTTTGCGGTGACTCATCAGAGAATGGACATGGGCCTTCTGAGGGTGTCCTGTGGTGTCTGGCAACAGGATGTTGTTAGTGGGGGGGGGCCATCAAGGAGTGTCATTGCTATGGGGTGGGGGTGCCTGGTCTGGTCTAGGTGGGTGCTACATGTCTAAGTAACATCCACACCAATGAATGCCAGGTCCAGAGGTTTCCCAGCAGAACACTGAATTGTCACAACTGTTATTTGCTTCTCCTGTCAGTGGTCATAATGTTGTGGCTGATCTGTGTACACTCACTCAGGACTTCATACGTAACACCAAACTAATACTGCGTCTCAGTTCTTGGTGTCGTGGACAGAAGATGCTGCAAACTTTGCCCTGAGATTTGACTCCATGTTGACTTGGTTCATCGCATCGTTTTTGCACATTTGTCAGCCGCCACTCAAGACGCCAGTCTCCTGTCCAAACCACATCCCGAATGTGTCCAGCGCCCCCACAGCCACGCAGATGTGAGTCCAGTAGACATCTGCAAATTTTGCTTCACACTGGAGGCAACCATTAAGTGATAAACTGTGGCTGTGAAAAGAAATGCACAGGGTCAGCAACAACACTCAGACTGGCCGTGTCATTCTTATCATGATGGATTGCTATTAATTGGCCCAAGGTGTTGCAAAAAAACTTTCCTAAACACCATCACATCACCTGCAGAAGCAGCAGCAGCAGCAGCCTGGACTGGACTGGACACAATTCATGCGGGTCCATGGATTCAGAGCTAAATTCAGAGCGTCCTTTCTGCAGCCTCTGCAGAAACCGAGGTCCATCAGCCTTCACCTGTCTCATTGTGGTGAGCGTCCACTGTCTGTTCTTGGCTGACAAGAGTGGAACTGGATGGGTCATCTTTACCTGACTAACTATAGCATAAGAAAAACTAAAATACGAAAATAAAAAAAGTCCCAAAAGTGTGGCAATAACACATATTCCTGCTCTTGCACTTTTTCCACAAGGATATTGCCGCCAACAGTACTTTTTACATAACATTTCTTTATCTTTTATTACTTCCTGTATCTCCATTTCATCAATATATGCAGTTATAACATTATGAAAACAGACGACCAATTAAACCGACCTCTGTAGCAGGGATTCAGAAGAGAACGAGATGTTTGTTCTCTTAAGCAAAGCCTCTACGAGAAGATGTACTTGTAGACTCAAACTGTGGTGTAGAAAGCTGCAGAGCCAGTGAACCCCAGGGTAGCACATCATACTGCCTCACACAGCCAGAGAGCAGAGACTAGAGAGAACCAGTCAATTAGAGATGAAAGGCTTTGGAGTTCGTTGAAGGCTCTCGGGCTGCACTTCTTCCACAAACTTCTTCTGAAGCCTTTCATACCCATTATTGTGATGGACCTCATGTGAAACTTCAAAAACCTTAAAAAGCGAATTGCTAATGTCACTCTGTTTTATATTTTGTTGAAGGTCACTTTTGAACCTGTATTAGATAGTTTTAGGAGTTCAAGTACATCCAGAGACAGCTGCAGCCACGGTGGAATGAGAATCACTTCCAGAGGTCCTTTGTCTCAGCGTCTGTTAGCACTGCTGCTGAGTTTACTCCACAACCACATATCCTCTGGACGATACATGTGTCCATATCTATTCATCCTTTCATTACTTCATCCTGTGTAATTCTGCTAAGGCTAAACCTGACCACCTTCTCCACCATGTTACTGGACAGACAACGGAGCACCTCGTTGTCTCAAGTACCGCAGCAGGAGAAATCCATAAATCTGTACGACTCCTCATCTGTGTGACAGATAACACTCTGGATTTATTGCACATTTTACACACAGTAGTTTTCTGTTAGTGTAATTTAATTAATGCATTTCTTTGTGGTTATTTATTTATTTTTGGTTGCCAGTGCATCTATCTATGTTATTTATCTGTCTGTCTATCAACAACATGCCCCATTTAGGACAGAGAGCACAAGGCATCTGAGCAAATGTATACTGAGTGCACAGTTTTTGTATTCATCTCCTTTGGAAATGAAGAGATCTCACCAGAAAGAGGTTTCAGTTTCCTCAGAAGCACCACTCATGATCCCTCTGCTGATTATTCTTCTTGCTCTCTTTGGCACTTTCTCTGCAACCATCTCTGCTTTGTCCCCGTGTCTTTCTGACTCCCCCTCTTTGGTTCTTGGGCTCTTACTTAATTCCTAGTACTTCTTTTTGGGCCTTGATATTTTGCACAATAACCTGCACTGCACATACTTCCTGTTTCATCTTAGTGGCTACGTCACGACTCTAGGTTAAAATTCTATATTGTATATATTTTTTTCCATATCTTTAAATTCAGCCAGTTATTAAGACATCATTGTATTGTCCAGTTTAACGCAAATTATGTCTTACGAGTGGATAAATTTATGTGGTACACACCGTTTTGTGCGTCATTGACCTGCACATTGAACACCTGAGTGATGGTGTCAGTGGAACATTTTGTAATGTTGCTTTTCTATGATTAGCAAAGTCGTGACATTAACAATAAACAGGCATGCAAACTGGTCAGGGGTCAAAAAGGTGAGAAGAGTGTGAAGAGGGAAATGGCCACGAACACCCCCCCCCCCCCCCCCCCCCCCCCCCCCTTGGTAAACAGAGATTTACAAAGACAACAGACTACAAATTCACTAATTTTTACCAAAAAAATAACTTTTGAGCCATTGAGCCTGAACAGCTCAATGGCTGTTTTTCCTCGGGCCTGAAGGGCATATTTCACTGCCGGGCCTTTATTTTACTCAAGCACATCGCGGTCCAGGCCTTTATTGGAAGGAGGCCAGAATTAGAGGCAGGCCTTAATTTCTATTTGAGCAAAACGAACTACGAGTAGAATGAATAAAAACAAGATTTTGTGTCTATTTGAACCTATAAAATACTAGGTTCATTTATTGAAAACGTACCGTTACCATAACATGGTATGCATACAGAATATTAACAACAAATGAGCGGCGCGACGCGGTCGGAGCGCACTGAGGACAGTGAGTCCGCTGCCGGTCGGCAGTCGCGCCGGGAGCGAGTGGGACCCGTCCCTCCCCGCACGGAGAGAGGGCGCAGTGAGCACTGATTCCACGACCCCAGGGACCCCAAGTGAGATGCGGGGGGTCGCTGTAAAGCTCGCGGCCGGAGCCGACGAGCCACCTTCGCCCCGAGCACTTCCAGGTCGACCCAGAGCCGGTCGCGGCGCACCGCCACGGAGGAAATGCGCCCGGCGGGGGCCGGCCGACGCCGGGGAGAGGTCCCGCTGAGGGGATCCTCCCACACCGTGCCGCCGAAACCCTGACCCGCCGAGATGACCGGCCTTTATTTACCTCCGCTGACAGCGAGACCGGCAAATGTTGGAGACCCGGCCGCTAATGGAATACAGGCCAATATTAGAGGATTTACGGTATATAGAACATTATATTATTATATTATTAAAATATATTAAAATAAAAGTCAACGAGTAGGCTACCCCCCCCCCCCCCCCCCCAAATATTTTCTCCTCGGATTTGCACGAATCACATAAGTCACCCAATTTGGATTGAAAACGGCGAATTTCGCCGAAAGGTGAGGAGTTTGCATGCCTGAATAAAATCCAGCCTATAATAGTAGTATTTATCACTTTAAGGTTGAGGCAACAGTGTTTTATTAGTTTATTTACTTCCTGAACTTCATGTGAAACACTGTTTTTTTAGCTTTTAATATAAAACAGATTGGTAGCAATACTAATAACTGACTGACCACCCCTAAACAATCTACAAAGGCAATTTGTCATATATTTTCATATAAAATACTAAGACATATAAAAAGTTTTAGCTGTCCCTGTTGTGTACCTTTCTATTAAAGCTAATTAACAAGCTAACATACAAGCTAACCGTACTGTCAGACCTGAATGCTGAGGTTAAGAGTGATCACTTGTAGCGTACCACTTAAAAGATAATAAGAAAAGTATTTTAAAATAAGCTCGTTAGATTTTATCGTCTAAATGTTTTAGGTTAAGAGTGTTTATCTGGGTGAACTGTCGCCTCTATCCGCCTCCTCTCATCATTAGCTCAAGCTCTCTGAGGGGAAAGCGTAGCGCGCGTGCCACGGCGTGCGCGTACGTAGGCTACGTGTTTACGTGTGCGTCGGTTGGTAGGTGGAGGGAGGGGGGTGGGGAGGAGGGGAGTGTAGCGCACGCGAGGCGGAAGAGCCGCTTTCTGATTGGCTGAGAGACATTGGTACCCACATATGTCATATGCAACGGATTTATCGGAAACACGACCGGAAATCAAACCTTCAAAATAAAACAAAAATGAATTAAAAATGCATTATTTTTTACGATAAAACTGTATAAACTAATAAGAAAACACCATTTAAGATAGACGCATGTTTTCAAATACATTTATAATATAAATATTGACTAAAACCTTTAAATATTCCGGTTTCATATTGGGCTCATTGTGGCTGTGACCGGAAGTGAACGTTGCATTCTGGGTAAATTTACTCTGGTCCAGAGAAAGGAGGAAAGGATGTGACTGGATGGATCCTCTCGTCCCTGTTTTTATGTGTGTGTTCCTCCTCCTGCCCCTTTTTTTTGCCGTCGAAATGGGGCTCGGTGGAAATTAGCCAACGCATATGTCCTCGACTTCTCACCCTTACCTTTGGAGAATGATCCACCGGCAGGTTATTTTATCCCAGGTAGGTCGTCTCCATTGTTGCCGTGTAACGTTGATGTAGTAGCCCCAGCCTCCTCCTCCTCCTCCTCCTCCTCTTCCTCCTCCAGCAGCAGCAGCAGCGGCCCAGCTACTTGGCTCTGTTACCCGCATTTTAATGTCATTCTCTCCCGTGTCTCTGAATTATCTGTAAACACCGAGTTATTTATTCATCAACAGCACACAATTAGCCAAGGACGCGTGTTTGTGTGGCTTTTTTTCCCCTTTACCGCAGTATGCCAAGCAGCACTTAAATTCAAATTGCCTTTTCCAGAGGGGAGCTCTGCTGTAAGCTTGAATTTTCTCTCGTTGATTAAATAAATCAATATCTATTGGTTGTTACACGTGGGCCGAACTAAAGATCAGGCACTAAAATTAAAATATATGTAGTAATCTTTGTTTCTCAACATCTCAGTATTTGTCAGTGAGCTGTGCAACATTAAATTAATTGAATTACTAAATGGAATTTGGTGTCACGCTAGTTTTTCTTGATTTGAGATGCAAAACGAGTATATATGGAGACCCCCCCCCCCCACTCCCCCACTCCCCCTTTCCCTTCCCCTTCCCTCTTTGTGTGGGGATTCCCATCCTCAAAATCCTCTTAAATGCTGGGGCAACAATGTGTGTGTGTGTGTGTGTGTGTGTGTGTGTGTGTGTGTGTGTGTGTGTGTGTGTTTTCCTTTGTTTGTATTTGTGTTGGGATGCCATGCAAACCATCAGTCCATAGGTAAAATGTATAAAGATGATGCATTTGTATTGATGTGACTCTGGGCTGCACATCACCAGTTTGTCAAGATGGTGAGTAAATCATCACCTCCAGTTCCCTGCAGCAACATGAACAATGTTTTAACAGAAGCAGACTTCTTCCAGGAGTTTGATTGAACGTATAATCCTAATTCTGTGTTTTGTTGTAGTTTCTTGCTTAACACACTCGTAAATATACTAATTTTCTCCACCTATGGTCATGTGATATTATAGGCCTATGTATTGTGTAATATTGCTCTTGATAGATGCCTTAATTGTCTGAAGCTCTGTGGTAGCAGGCACGTGTCCAGTATACAGGTGAATATAACATTGTTTAAGATTAATACTAGACTCATGGCAGCCATATGACCAGCCCTAGACCAGATATGTCACTGTATACTCCATGTATGAGCAGAGTTTTGGTAGTTTTTTCCCAAGGGGAAGTTTGAGCACATGTAAATCTCCTTCTAAATCCTCATCCTCTGATCCATGTTGATTAGATGTAGTTTTGTTGCTGGTGCAGTCGTTCTGTCTGTGTTGTGATAGTAAAAAAGAGCAGTGGTTTGACTTTGACAAAAACTAGTGGAGGAGTTTGGGTTTAAATAGACACAGACAGGTATTGACAGAACATGGTGCTTCTTTCTGGAAATACATGCGTCCTAGTGGCATTCACCAAAACTGCCTGATTGATGTATATGTACATATATATATTTATTTTACCACGGGTGCTTTAATTTTGTTTTTTTTGACACAGTTTCATTAAAAAGTATTAGTTCCTTGTTAAATATAAATAAGACGTGTTTTAATATTCAGCAGTGATAAGATCAGTTACGCTTTTAGCTCAAAATTCCAACGTTTGTTTGAACGTTAGCAGAGAAATATAGAAGACCTTCAGTAGAGAAGCTGAGAGTTTACTCTGTAGAATGCTGCGAATGCAAAATAAGTCCAGTGCCGAGCTCCAGAGTAAATGTTTTCACTGGAGTGTTTGGAGCACTCACAGTAAATGTTTGGTGTTGGTTTAGTTACTAGCTGGCTGCCTTTTTTCTTTATTTATTTATTTATTTTCTATTTTTTTGCAGAGAAATGTTAGAAACCCTGCAGATACTTATTAGGGTTTGGGTAAACATCAAAGCTCCAACACACAGAATCACTCAGCAGCAACCTTCAGCTGTTTTGCCTTTAAGAGCACAGGAAACCAAATAGCTGATCATAAAGTGACGGAGTACATGATCAAAGCAGACCAGCGGTTTCACAACTAGTCGATTAAACAACTCTTTTAATTATTTATCGGTTGTTTGTTTTAATTTGTGAAGCAATCCTGCACAGGGTCCATTCAGTTAAATTCATATAGCATCAATAACAATACAAATCGTCTCAAGACGCTTTACTAAACCCGTCCTGAGACCCCCAGAGCAGCCTGAAGGCGACGGTGGCAGGAAAACCTCCCTTTTAACAGGAAGAAACCTTGAGCAGAACCCAGCAAGAGAGAAAATCAGACCTTTTTAATGCCTTAAAGGACAAAAGCAGCAATTTGCATGATTCCCGTCGGTCCCTGGCATAGTGGTGGACATATTTTTTACTATTTTTGGACACTGCATAAACCACACGAATGACGAATTAACCAAATTCACGTTCATTTCGGCGCTGCAGTGCACCGCGCAGTCTACAGAAACACAACAACAGAACAGAGCTCTCTAAACTTGTTCCTGGAAGGACATTACAGGGAGTCATATTGCAGGAAAAGAACACTTAAATACTTGGAGAAGCTGCTCATAATGTGCTGTTTATAGAGTTTGTATTGATTCACAGTATGTAGCCCTGTAGCTGAGGGAGACTCTGCCAGAAGTGGAACGTTCTCTCTGCGTTGTTAGCTCGTGTTTTATGTGAACGTACGTTTAATTTGTTGTAGTTCGTTTCTGTTGCACTAATTGTAATGTTGGAATATAAGAAGCTGTTATGTTGTTTTTTACAGAACAGCTGTTTGAAAATTAGATGTGCATAGCAGGCTAGCATCAGTATATATCATCTTATATAATGTAAGATCTTGCTTTAATATTCAGTATCGGCCGATCTGATGTTAAATGTCCTAGAGTTGGTCTCCTGTAGCTTCCTAAAGTCTGTCCTTGTCTTCCTTGTCTTCTCCTAGAGTTGGTCTCCTGTAGCTTCCTAAAGTCTTTCCTTGTCTTCCTTGTCTTCTCCTAGAGTTGGTCTCCTGTGTCTTCCTAAAGTCTGTCCTTGTCTTCCTTGTCTTCTCCTAGAGTTGGTCTCCTGTAGCTTCCTAAAGTCTGTCCTTGTCTTCCTTGTCTTCTCCTAGAGTTGGTCTCCTGTGTCTTCCTAAAGTCTGTCCTTGTCTTCCTTGTCTACCCCGAGAGTTGGTCTCCTGTAGCGTCCTAAAGTCTGTCCTTGTCTTCCTTGTCTTCTCCTAGAGTTGGTCTCCTGTAGCTTCCTAAAGTCTGTCCTTGTCTTCCTTGTCTTCTCCTAGAGTTGGTCTCCTGTAGCGTCCTAAAGTCTGTCCTTGTCTTCCTTGTCTTCTCCTAGAGTTGGTCTCCTGTAGCGTCCTAAAGTCTGTCCTTGTCTTCCTTGTCTTCTCCTAGAGTTGGTCTCCTGTAGCTTCCTAAAGTCTGTCCTTGTCTTCCTTGTCTTCTCCTAGAGGTGGTCTCCTGTAGCTTCCTAAAGTCTGTCCTTGTCTTCCTTGTCTTCTCCTAGAGTGGACTGGATTCAGTCCAATAAATCTTTCAGTCAAAGTTAATGTAGTGTGGAGAGGGTAGCTGGTACCTTGTGTTCTCTACTCCAGAAATGTTCTGGTCATCCAACGCTGCCATAAACTCCCTAACCCTCTCTGGAAGATGTTTCTCCTTGACGCTGTCTCGTAAACGTTCAGTGTTTGTTGTTGTTGTTTGGGTGCAGCCTTTGACTGAGTGGACTCCATGGATTCTGTTTAGATGATCAACTACTACCACCTCACCACACATCCACATTTCCAGAGTAAAGTTTTGCCACACAGCAGACATGTTTACGTGATTTTGGTTCCTCATCTTCTTCTTCTTCTATTTTAGGCAGCTTTGATGCTAGCCTACCACTATTAAAACAGAAGAAGGAGAAGATGTTTTGACTCTACAGGCACGTGGCTTTAGTTTATGGCCACGTTTATACAAAAGATCAGTCTTGGCTGAAGCGTGATAAATAAAGATTGTGACATCCCTACTTTTAACCACAGTAGACTGCTGTAAATATGTCATTGTGGGTTATGGATGTCACTGGCTCGGGGTCAGTTTTGGTTTTAGATAACAGCTACGTGAGCTGAGCACAAAGCTGTTATCTTATCGTCAGCTGGAGCCGAGGACCACACGTTTGGAAAGATTAAAAAAAAGATCTATCTGGAGTTGGAAAGGAATTGAATTTAGCAGATCTCTGTTTCTGCTGCAGGGTAGAGGCCTCGCTGTGGTGTGGGTAATGACATGACCACCTCTCGTCTCCGCCAGAGACTGATGATGCTTATTTTTGGCCCAGTTCACGGCACAAAATCTGACAGTCAGAGGCAACATTACAATGATAGTATTAGGTTAACCTAACGGGTTTTGGTGGCAGTGGTGTAAGATTCCAGTTATCCATCACACACCTCAAAGTGCTGAATACCAGTTTCCCGAGGGAGTTTGTACGCTGAATGAGAATTAGATTAGTTTGAGCTATAATCGTATCAGTGATACCTGGATGTAAAACATTCCCTGTGGTATGGAGCGACTAGTCCAGCCTCTACCGGGACTTGTTAGCAGGGTTCATCTGCTTTGTCTAGTTGGAATAGTCGACCGTAGGGAGTCAGGAGAGCGTACGCAGCGATTTGTGGCTTGAACGGATAAATGTCGAGATCATTTCATATCGATTCAGCCACAGTGTTTGCCGTCAGCAGCTGATCACCATAAGGCTCTCCTGCATTTACTTCACACTCTGGCGCTCGGCTGTAAACAGCGATGCCACCCAGCTCCCACCTCGTCTACTGCGACTGATCTGCTCGTGAAGAGTGTGTGTTTATTTATGAATGTGTCCGTCTTTGCAGTGAGCTTTCATATCACGCTGGAGGCTGTATGCTCAGACCAACACACCCTTACATGCCGTGTGCTTAAATGAATCCATGGCAGCTTTGGTCACGTTTTTTTGGGGGAATGTGAAGCCAAACGCAGGCGAGAAAAATGTGTTAACTGAGTTTATTTAGTTAATATGGGATCCCTGGGGATGAGGCAGGGCGTGATGGCTGAATTAAGTAGTGCAGGCGGGAAATACTGAGGGGATGTGGTGTGGCTGGAGGTCCTGGAAAAGAGGGCTGAGGCGTCCAAGTAAAACTAAGAACACAGGACTGGAAGACAAATGGAAGAGTAAACGCAAGAAAATAGCTTCAACTGCAGGTTCTACTGGAGTTTATCAATATCTGTGCCAACCGTAACACTGTCCATGTAAATCAGTATTAATAATGATACTGGTAGCTCAGGCATAACATTATGACCACCTTCCTAATATAGTTTAGGTCTCCCTTGTGGTGGCTCATCAGAGAATCGACATGGGCCTTCTGAGGGTGTCCCGTTGTTAGTGGGGGGGGCCTTTGAGGGGAGGGGGGCCTCTGTGGATCATCCCACAGATACTTGATCAGTTTGGGATCTAGTGAATCTGGAGAACAGGTCAATATCTTGTGCTGTTCTTCATGTTTTTTATTTTAGTTGTTCCTAAACATCAAGGAGTTGTCCATCAAGGAGGGTCATTGCTATGGGGTGGGGGTGCCTGGTCTGGTCTAGGTGGGTGCTACATGTCCAAGTACCACATGAATGAATGCCAGGTCCAGAAGTTTCCCAGCAGAGTGGTCATAATGTTGTGGCTGATTGGTATATATCAGCTTTCACTAGAAGTGTAGAATAGAGCAGAGTGTAGTGTTTATGTGGACATAAATGATTAGACCTTAGCTGTAATACTTATCCGTACAGTAGGTGAACTTTAACAGTTTTAGGGACACCATGACTCTCAGTACTGGATCAGCTGCTTCTAGCCTCGTCCACTCTGCCTCCTTTACAAAGTGCACTGAACTAATAATCACGTCCTCTTGAACGCGATCATACCGGCTAATTATGCGAGCGTTGGAACAAGAAGGAAGAACGAGTGGAGATATTTCCCCGGAGGTTTCTGTGCGTGCTTGTCAGTGTAGCTAGCGATGGCACTGCACTAATAGTCGACTGTGTAACTAATGAGCACTGCAGGGATTTGAAGACAGGGTTTTTGTAGTGTGCCTTACTTATTTGGATGTGTGTGTCACATAGTGCCTACTGTAGTATTTGTAGTTGAACCTCTGGAGTTATGGGGAAAAGTACGAGGCGGTTCCTCAGTCCTCTGGATGCACACTTCCTTCACACTTTCTTTAGCTGCAGTAAAAGCATTCCTGCAGGGCTTTTAATAGCAGCAGCAGCAGGAACTATTCTTTTAGTGTATTAATAGAGGCTTTCCTGCAGCACCGATAGCAGCAGAGTGCAATGACTGGCTGGCAGATAACACAGGAGCATAGGTGGAGGACCAGTCACCACCCAAACACAGGGAGACTGTTAAAGAGAGGAGGCAGGAAATGGCATGTATTCTTAAAAAATAATCGATGTTGGGATCTTTTCTTATGAAGATCGATTTCTCAGTACTTGGTTAGAAATAGGAAGACACAGTGGCATGGTGGTTAGCACTGATGCCTCCCAGCCAGAAGGTTCTGGGTTCTAATCCATGTTCCGACTGGTTCCTTTCTGTGTGGAGTCTGCATGTTCTCCCTGTGTCTGCGTGGGTTCTCTCCAGGTTCTCCAGCTTCCTCCCACCGTCCAAAGACATGCTGGTTAGGTTCATTGGTGATTCTAAATTGGCCGTAGACCCCACCTCTCCAGACCCCCCATGACCCTCCAGAGGACAACCAGTTACAGAAGATGAATGAATGGTCAGAAATGCACCTGTATAGGACCTGGTCTATTTTATCTGATTTCATCATGTGCAATATATTTAATGGCAGCGCAGTGGCGAGGTGGTTAGCACTGATGCCTCACAGCGAGAAGGAGAAGGTCACCGGTTTGAATCCATGGGCCGGCTGGGCCTTTCTGTGTGGAGTTTGCATGTTCTCCCTCAATCATTGGTGATTCTAAATTGGCTGTAGGTGTGAATGTTTGTCTGTGTCTCTGTGTTAGCCCTGCAATGGACTGGCGTCCCTGCCTCTCGCCCGATGATAGGATAGGCTCCAGCAGACCCCACGACCCTTAACAGGAATAAGCGGGTACAGAAGATGAATGAATGAATGAATGAATGCAATATATTTAATATTTATTAGGGATGCACCGAAAAAATTTCGTCCGAAAATTGCTTATAGTTGTTGCTTGCACATGTTGTTTGGGCAATAAAAGTCTGAGATTTTTTGGCAATTTATTGCTGAAACAACACGGCCGAAACAGGATGTTGTGATGATGCTAGCAACACCCACTGGAATCTTTGGCCGAAAAAACGAAAATGCACTTTCGGGCCATTTTCGGCCGAAACTTTTCGGTGCATCCCTAATATTTAATAAGGTCTTACTTTGTCTGTGACTTTGCAATTTCGTTTTATCGTGCATATGATGACAGTAAAGGCTCCTTCAGCAGCAGACTGCTGCATCCACGCTGCAAGAAGCAACGCTACCACAGGTCCTTCGTCCCAAATGCCATCAGGCTTTACAACACCAACCTGAGTCAACAATAACCCACACGTTGGCCTCATTTTTGGTTTTTACAATCATTTTTTGAACAAATAAATCCGCTTTTTGTGTACGAACCACTACCTCACCATCTTATAGTTTTATAGTTTTAGCAATTATTTATTTGTAAAGTTTCCACCACCACACTGTATATACAGAATGTCTTTATATTTCTATTTTTCTCTATAGTGTTGTTATTTTTTGTGTATATTTTTTTCATATTTGTTATTGTTTTTTTTTTGTAATTTTCCTATTGAATTTGTTCTTGTTCTTTGGTGATTTCCCACACGTGGGATCAATAAACAGTGTCTTATGTCTTTTCTATTTCCATTTCTATCCTGGAGAGCGTTTTCAATGAGCTATTAAAACTATGGACGGTATATGTAGCTCCACTAAGGGTGGACATCCTCTGATAAACACTGGCTGTAGTATTGATGGACACTCGTGGGACCACATCTCTTTGCTAATATCTGTTTTTCCTTTGCAGGCTTGTCTCTCCACTGCAGCAACACAAACCATGTGACCATCCGTAGACGATGCACATGACGTCGTTTCTGTTGCTGCGTTGAACGTGTTCTGAGTTCTGTCTGTTTACTCGCTGTATATCTGTGTGTCCTCCATGTGTCTCTGTCTCTGTGTCCTCTCGTATGTCCATCCGAAAAAGATCAAGTATGAAACGTTGATGAAGATGTTTGTCCCTAAATGCCATACTTGATTTGTCACCTGCTGCGTTCACTGCCTCTTGCTTTTTATTTTGTTCCTGTCGTTTGTAACACGCCACCCTTCTCCTCCCACTTCCCTCAGGTTTTGGTCTGCTTTGGGTTGACTGGTCATTATGCTGATGCAGCTCTGTAGTTTCAAGGTCAGTGCCCCCCTCCCTCCATCCATCCCAACCACCACCTTCCCCATTTGTCTGCTTGCCTTCACCCACCTCCCAGGTTGTTGGTAGCATTGTGGAATATTCAAGTATATTTATGTGCACAATACTTTATTCTAACCATACCAAGACACAGCCTGACTTTATCATATCATGTTTTTAACAATAACAATATCAGTGATATTCACGCTACACGATGGGACAAGGAAGCACGTAAAATAAACAGAGCTATGCGTGCAGATAACCATGCTTTAGCACCAACTGCAAGCAAAAAGAAATACGAGGCTGACTTGAGTCTTGCCCCGGAGCTGCTTTCTAACTGGAGCATTCTCTGATCTGATCCGAGCTCTCAGGATGGTAAAGTCTCTCCCTCACATTCAGACTTCCTGGTGATGATGCTGCATCTTTACATTGATCAGAGCACGCCACGCTTACATCGGGTCGTGAAGCACCTTTAAAACGCGTCCACAGGTTCAGAAAGATCGAAAGGTTCACATTGAGAAATGGTCATTAAAGTCATTTCTACATAGGACCACAAACTACACTTTTTTTCTACTTTTTAAAATCATACACTGTCCATTGAGATCTGTTATTACTGCCAGTGGATCCAGTGGACAAAATAACATCCATAACAGACTTCTGTAAAATCTACAACCAATAAAATAACAATTAGTGTTCCAACTGTTATATCGTTATACTGCAATAATTCTATTTAATGGTATTTGTAGTTTGTCCACCACCAATTAAATGATTCTGTGCAAAGGTTTTCAGCATATTTTGTTGATTTTTAAGGTGGAAAAACTCCTGCACCTGAGCCTTTGCTCTTCAAATGTTATTTCACTTATTTCATTCAATTAAATTGAATTGGATCCCACTAAATATCAGCCACTTTTGATATTTATTGGTGCCTAACGTTTGCATCTAACTGTAGTACATTTTGTATGATTTCTTTATGATTATATTTTGTTACGGTGATGAGAAAATAGACTAATCTTTCATTTATTTGGTCAACGAATAGCCAAACAAAACATGCAATAATTAAAAATGGCAGTAGAAATGAATTGGCACCAGTGCGATGTTTTATTTTAACACTAAATGCAGTGTTAAATTCTGTGAATAAGCCTGGGGGGTGAGGGGTGTAGCATTAGTAATATGTTCTAATATGTAACTTTATAGTGGTAATATGTAATTTAGTCGTATACATTTATAATATGTTGATATTCTCAACGGTCTCATCTTTTCTTTATGCGTTTGCATTAACTGCATTAAGTTTTTTTTAGCTTGCTAAACTGTTAGCATCCAAGGCTTCTCATGGTTGATGTTACCGATTAAACACCAAGCGTTTTGTGAACATGGCTTCGTATACTGGAATCTATAACCTCAGCCTCACAGTCTCTTTCCTTAATGAGCGAGGTGGAACAGGTGCAGGTACCTAGCATTTGAGTTCTGCTTAATTTGGAGACAGCTGTGGAGCCTCAAACCTGTATACAGCAGCAACTCTGTCAGATATAAGACAGAAGAATAGATAGTCATATCTGTTTTAAATGCATTCAGTGCATATCTAAGACCAGATTAATAAAGAGTTATGAAACAGACACATACTCCACTCCAACTGCAGAGGAACCTCAGACATGCCAACTAATGCATCTGTAAACTCTCTTGTAGGATCATCTTGGCTCTTAGGCAGTTTATTTTTCCAGTTCTGAACCCCTGAACTTTTCTAATTTAATCTATAATTTCAGTATACTATGTGGAAAGCTACTGATACATACAAATAATCTCAAATAGATAAGACACAAGAAATATTGATGTAATTGGATGCGTGCAGTAAGCAGGCCAGCAGCAGTAGCAGGCATTAGAGCAAGCAAACCTGCTTCAGAAATTGAGTTTGAAATGCCGAAACTTTAATATTGCTCTATTCATTCATAATTTATCAGAACTGTAGTGTTTTGATGTAAAAGAAGTGTGGACTGGCTGCAGAGCAGATGCCAGGGTTCAACAGACCATCGACAAACTGACCCATTATTATTTTCTGCTACCTTCTACTATATCTCAGCTATCCACACACATTAACGTAGCTCCACACATTCCTGTATTAACATGGTTTATTTAGATATTTAAAGCTAAAAATACAAAAATTATTCAGATACGTGATTAAATCCTCATCTCCTCCCGTAATATGAGCGGTCTTTTCAGTGTCGCTCTCATTAAACTGCCTTAATGATTCGTCTTCTGCCTATTTTAATAGGTTTTGTGTGCACTGGTCCTACAAATGTTTTGATGCATGCGTGCCTGTGTTTGCACAGTCAGTGTTTTGTGTGTCTGAATGATTGTCTTAATTACGTCTCTGCCTGCTGGTGTGAGCAATTTTCTTTATGTTAACATTAATCTGATCTAATCTAAGCTCTCAGACGAGCTTTTAGTGCTGCATTTAAAATGACTGTAATGGTCATTCTTTACCCCGATCTGTCAACGTCTTTATTTGACGTCGCTATTATGCTTTTCATAAGTGTAACTCACAGAGGAGCAGCCAGTGTCTTTGTGAATGACTGGGAGTGATACAGCACTCTGTTATTATATGTTTCCATCAGAAAACCTAATGTCAGTGATTTCCTGCTGTGTCAGCGCAGGGTATCGGCTTAATGGAAGTACAAAAACATCCCGTTAATGTCCTTTCAGCTTATAGCTTTTCACATATCTGAGCAAATGTAAGAGACAAGGAACAAGCTGCCCAGTTCTAATAGTTGTAAAGAGAGAGAAAGGAACTGAATTGTCTGGAAAGATATCTGCTGACAAAAACCTCAGGACTGGCTGAGAATGAGGAAATATGTCCTACTATCTAATTTCATTAAGTGGTTTTATTCACTAAGTCTGTATTAAAAGAAAAAAGACAGAAAAAGAGAGAGAAGAGAGCGCACCACAGAACTGCATGGGTAGTAATAGAGAAGAAATTAGAGGACAGGAGCTCGGTGCCAGAGAAAAGAAATTAGAGGACAGGAGCTCGGTGCCAGAGACAAGATATTAGAGGACAGGAGCTCGGTGCCAGAGAAAAGAAATTAGAGGATAGGAGCTCGGAGCTTAGGGGAAACAGCAGTTAACACGCTATAAAGTAGTACCACAGAATAATAGAGGAGAAATTAGATATTAGAGGACAGGAGCTCGGTGTGAGAGAAAAGAGAGTAGAGGACATGTGCTCAGTGCATCGTCCCCCAGCAGCCTAGGCCTTAGGCAGCATAACTAAGGGATGGTATGTTCTTTATACCTTCTCCAGTTCTGTGTTGGTGAATTTTTTTGAAGGCAACATGATTATTGATTGTCGGAGTATATTTAAGGTGTCAAATCAGAATAGAGGGACGAGTGCATCTCTGAATTAGCAGCTAGCTGTTCAGCCGCTCATCACAGTTTAAAAGCAAGTTACCAAAGCATTTAGATTCTCACACAGATTCCATCTGTTGGCCAACACGGTCTGCTCGGCTTTCAGCTGGAAACTAGTGTGAAAGGAAAACAACGTCTGACTTTGTATGAACATGAATATGCAAGTCAGACATCTCTTCCTTTTCTCTGTGCTATCCTTCTGGACCCTCTGCTAAACCATGGGACAATTTTCCGCTCTTTAAATATAAATATATATCAAATATATTGATGCTAGCTTATGTCTCTCACTGTAAATTTGGAAAAACTTCCAAAGTTAAAGCTGAATGGGCGCAGCTGGAGAAGGTAGTTTTTCTGTAGTTCTAAAGTCCTACTTGTCAGATAACCAGTAAGGGTTGAAAATCATTTACCTTTTTATTTCTGTGTATTTTGCTACAGAATTTGTACCAGAACCGGTTCCTGGGCTTGGCGGCCATGGCCTCCCCGACCCGCAGCGGCCAGACGCGGCAGCGCTGTAAGGACGCGGCTCGTCATAGCTGTGGCCCCGAGACCTACGCCGTCAACGGCCTGAACCAGGAGGCCTTCATGCTGGGGCTGCCGCGCTCCACCAGTGACACCGACCTGGTCTCCCCGGACGCCCGCTCCACCCTCGCCATCAGCTCCTCCCACTACACCGTCGGCCAGTCCGAAGACCTGGTGATCACATGGGACATCAAGGAGGAAGTGGACGCTGGAGACTGGATCGGAATGTATCTTATTGGTAAATGAGTCATAACATTGAACAACAAAAATATTCCAGAGGGATCGGGGAGTAGTTTAGTTTCATCGCTCTCTTTCTTGTCTCTTTCCAGATGAGCCCCTGTCTGAGAACTTTTTGGACTACAAGAACCGAGGCATCAATGGATCTCACAAGGGACAGATCGTTTGGAAGATTGATTCCAGCTCTCACTTAAGAGACGGTAAGTAAAATTTTTTGTTTTATTTTTTTGTTTTCTCCATCCAAAATAAGTTTCTCATTAAAAATCTGTTCAAGTGAAAGTCTTCACCATGAACAGCCCGTGTTGAATCAATTGTTCCGCTTTATTCAGCTTATGTAAGCTGTTCTGTAACACATTTGCAGTCTGCCTTGTTGGTGAGTAAAAGTATAGCAGCTCGGCATTATCTCTAAATGAAACATGTATACGTTCAATTAAAGCTTAAAGATTTGAAACATAAGTTGTAAGAAAAGTGGACGTCATGACAGCTCCTCAGAAGTGAAGATGTAGAGCTCCCCCTGGTGGCTGGCTGGAGTATAGGTCATAAGCCCCGCCCCCTCCATATCAGAGGGTGTCACACATTTTTTTTGAAAGGTCATTTTAGGTAGTTAATATAATACTGATCTATGTTCAAGAGTAAATTTTTTGCTTTATCTGACGCTATAAAAACAGAAGGTGACATCAAGATGATTGACAGTTGCCATTGACAACCGTAAGAGTAGGAACTGCAGTGTGTATAATCCAAGGGTGTCAAACAGATTTTAGTTCAGGGAGGCATATACGTAATGAGTTATACTGTAAATAACTCCAGATTATATAACATCTAATGAGCTGTCCTTTTACAAAACATTTTGTGAACAACCTAAAGTTTCTTTAGAAAAAGATGTGCAGTTTTAGCACATTGCTGCCATCTGCTGGTTAGTTCTGGGTCTCTGTGTTGTGTTATCTACGCAACTCTTCCTAAAATTTGGAATAGCAGTTACTTTTATTGAAATATTACACTTAATGTCTTCACCCTAATTTTAGCACTTTGCAAATCCATGCAGTTCATTCATTGGGCAGCGATGGCGTCTTGTCTTGCAGTATCATCAGCAATACGTGTGCCCTCTCCCCCAGCCACATGTCGTACGTTGTGCAAACTAGTCCCAACACTTGGTTCTGACGTCACTCTGTGTCTGTTAGATGTGTAATAATAAGTGTTTGCTAATACGTCACTTAGAAGCATTTCCTAAGGTGATAATATGTCAGAAATAAAACACATAAACGTCAGCATTATTATTATTATTTCTCCAGTTTCATGCCAAGTAGACTTCACTGTTTTCTTTTTATTTATTCTCTTTCAAAGAACAAAGCGCAGTGAGCCTGTGAGTCCATTTAGTGCTGCAGCATGATGGAGGCACATCATCTGAGGGAGGGAGGGAGAGTGTAGAGAGAGACAGTCTCAAATGGAGCGCAATCGCTGCATTTAGGGACACTGGGAATTGTGTGGATGAAACAGGACAAACAGGTGTTTTCACTTAGTAACACCAGCCTCTTTATCACAGGTGGAGGAGCCTTTCTCAGAAGCTCTCGCCTCGTATGAGTGATGGTGTTTTGTTAAACTGTGTCGAGCATTCAGCTGCTCCCAGACTGCTTCTCTCGTTAGCAGGGTGAAGCCCTTAAAGACAGTATTTAAACCTCACAGTATAATAACAGTAACACCACAACTCCAATACTACAGCCACTAATACTAAGACATTCACTTACATTTATGAGTTTTGATTAGAAAAGGTTGACTTTGCATCAGCTTTTCATGCATCGTCACTCTTCTGCATTTAATAACAATAATAAGATATAATAATACATTTTATTTGCGGGCACCTTTCAAAGCATTTAAGGTCATTTTACGTAAAACATCATACAAATAAAACATACAATATGCAATATTATACAAGCAGATTTAAAAGTATATGGAAATGAGATGAGATGGAAAGCAGTTTAAATGGAGTAAGCTATTTTAAAAAAGATGTGCTTTGAGTCTGGATTTGAAATATGTCAGAGACTCTATGTTGGAGGATGTTCCAAAGACGTGGAGGAGCTGAGCGACTGAAAGCTCTGAAACCCACGGTAGAGGTAGGAGGTAGGAGGAGGCTGAGGAGGATCTGAGAGAACGGGAGGGCTCGTATGGTTGGAGAAGTAGCAGGATTTTATTGGAAGCCAGTGGAGCTGCTGAAGGACTGGGCTGATGTGGTCCATGGACGGAGTTCTGGTGATGATACGAGCTGCAGTGTTTGGAAAAGAATCATATTCTCACATTTGAAAAGATCTGGAAAGCTAATAATGTCAACCAGTCTTGGGAACATGTCTTCCATTATATTATTTGAGAAGACAAATCATGTTATAGCTGCATGCAAGTGACATCCAACCAAGCTTTAGTGTTTTCTCATTGAGGACGGCGAATGATCTTTGAGGTGCAGTCATGCAATCAGAGTTTGTTTTATGATTGACTAAATTGTTGAGCAGATGCAGCTGGTTTCTGCGCCTGGTCACACTGTTAAATTATTCATTTTTTTTGTTCAAGGTCTTTTAAAGTAGATGTAATGTAATGTAATGTACTATGAGAAAATTTAGCCAGTTAGAAGCTGCTTAATCCTCAGACAACAGAAAAATAACAACGTCTAAAGCGACAGTCAAAACATTATTAGCTGATTATTAGATTAGATGACTTTCACATTCATTATAACCAGTAAGGACTGAAAAGCAGCTTTACAACGGTTCTTACCAACAGATAATCTCTTTATTTTATTACAACCGTCCACTAGGATCCCTAAACCTTCCTAATATGTCTTCTGTGTTCTTCTTAATGCATTAAACACTCTTAACCGGTTTCATTTTACTGTTATTAGACTATTCGAGGCTGAAGAAACCAGACTGCTGGCATGGTTAACATTCATCTGGCTCACATGGAGTCTTACTGTGTTTCCTCTTCTTGTCAAATCATCTGAGTGTTTCTGGTCAAACAAGCAGAAAAACATGGAGCTTCACTTTGACCTTAATCTGCTCGTGTCCCCCAAGCCTTTCTACTTTTTTTTGTTTTACTTTCACCAATTAGTCCACAAATAGATTTAAATAGATTATAAAACTTGTGAACCTATGATGTAATCTTGTTAAAATATCTTGTTTTATGGCATCATTAATAAATGACCACACAGAGTTTAAAATGTTCATGTCGTCCTGTGAATCATTCAGGAGCCACTAAGGATGTCAGAACATGACAGACCGGCTTTAAAAATTCATCAGCACCAATCTTCACTAATCATCTTCAACATTTTTTGTCTTGTAAAAGATGCATTTTAAAATCCAGGGAGTCTGTGTTGGTGAAAGGAAACTAATTTAACTTTCCCTCCATCTTTGTTTGTGTTGCCACAGGTGAGACGCAGGTCTGCTTCAGGTACTACCACGGTGTCACCGGAGCGCTGAGGGCCACCACGCCGAGCGTAACCATCAAGAAGGCCCCCGCACCTGTAAGTCAACATACATTGTACCTTTATTTTTTATTTATTTAAGCAGTCTCCATTCGTCTCTCTGGATGTCGTAGGTCCATGCATTTTTGGGGGGATATTTAAAGTTTGCTGGAAGGAAGAAAACTTTGGAAAACTTTGAAAACTGAGAAAACAACCGTATTTTGACTTTTATTTTAAAATCCAAAAACAAACAAAATAAATAAATAAAAAATCAATATTTATTTTATTCTGTAGTCTAAAACAAGAAAGAGAAACTTAATATTAGATTAAATTTTCTTCGTACTATTTAACAAAATAAGAGTCAAAAAACAAAACAAAACAAAAAAAAACCAGCTGTATTGTCCTTGACTCTGGTCCAGGAAGTAGTCTCCATGGTGACTTCGGTCCAGGTCTCTCCGGTACAGGAAGTAGTCTCCGAGGTGACCACTGGTCCAGGTCTCTCTGGTCCAGGAAGTAGTCTCCGTGGGGACCACTGGTCCAGTTGTCTCTGGTCAAGGAAGTAGTCTCCGTGGTGACCACTGGTCCAGGTCTCTCTGGTCCAGGAAGTAGTCTCCATGGTGACCATTGGTCCAGGTCTCTCTGGTCCAGGAAGTAGTCTCCATGGTGACCACTGGTCCAGGTCTTTCTGGTCCAAGTCTCTTTGGTCCAGGTCTCTCCGGTCCAGGTCTCTCTGGTCCATGGATCATTGTGTTCAGCTCTAAATAAACCTGGTTCTTCTCCAGATTCAGAGATAAATTCAGATGACCAGATACCTTGAGTCAGAAAGTCTAAAACTACATCTGAATATTGTTCCAGAGTCATGTCCATTTGACTCTGGACTTTGTCCATTTCAAAAAGATTTGAAATCACTGATGGAAACTACTTCTTCTTCCTCTTCTTCACCTACAGATTAAAAGACTGACAAATGACCAAAGTTGTTTTTTGCTTTTTAAATTGAAAATCTAAAACGTAAACTAAAACCAAACTTGAAACATGATACAGCAAGTGCACAGACCTTTGTGTCTCACTGTGAATGTCAGGGCGGCTTCTATACTAGGAATAACTTCAGTCGGTCTTGTCAGTCAAGCTTGTCAGGCCCGTGAGCTTACTCCTGAAATAGCTAAGCTGCTGCTACAAGTACGATGAAAGTCCAGCGATAGCCAACTTGATGGCCCCGAGTCAGACATGTCAAAGAACTGACCACTGATTGCAGAGTATTTATTTGCAGTTAGATTTGAGTCCGAGCAGCAAGCAGGATTCTACTTAGAGCTAATCCCTCTGAGACTTAGGATCCATGCTGTACATGATAGGGATGAGTATCGCTACTGAGTCCCAGTTTGATTCCATTCGATATTTAGTCATTTTAAGATATTTTGACTTTGAAACAGTTTGAGTTGGTTATGAAAGAGATTTTCACAAACTAGTGTTGTCATTGGTTTCATAGATTTGTGGTATTTCCGCGATATTTTCCCTGTAGTTGGTACGTCTTTGCATATGGCTTCAGTTTGTGCAATTTTTCCAATCAGCTTTGTGGCCTAAAGGTGGGTTGTAGCTATGGATGTCCCGATTAAGTTTTTTTGCCCCCCAATCCAATCTTTTAATATTCAGTGTCGGCCGATCCAAGTCAAGATCCTATTTTAAATAAACTAAATGATTCAACAGCTCCAATAAAATGACTAAACAGAATCCATGGAGTCCACTCAGTCAAAGGCTGCACCCAAACAACAACAACAAACACTGAACGTTGGATGACCAGAACATTTCTGGAGTAGAGAACACAAGGTACCAGCTACCCTCTCCACACTACATTAACTTTGACAGAAAGTTTTATTGGACTGAATCCAGACGACTCTAGGAGAAGACAAGGAAGACAAGGACAGACTTTAGGAAGACACAGGAGACCAACTCTAGGACATTTAGGATCAGATCAGTCCAGTACTGAGTATTAAAAGATTGGTATCAGATCAGGGGGCAAAAAAACTTGATTGGGACGTCCCTAATCGTAGACATTCAATTTAAAGGTGGAGCCAGACATTTCCAAGAAAAACATCTTGACATTTGAGCCCAACACTAAACAAAACAGCCTTTCAGGGCTTCTTTGTTTGGTCCCCTAGAATTCATGGACCCCTGTTGACACTAACAAGAGAAAGAAACCAACATATCAACGTTAGCCATGTAGTGGGTTAGCAAAATGTTGCTACAACATACAGAGGGAATGAGATAATTTCCCAGAGCTAGCCCACCAGCTCTAGACAGCGACAATCAGAACAGCTGGTTCTACAGATGCAACAACAGCATGTCTTGGGTGTTTTTGACAATTTGACATGCTCTTAAAAAATAAAAAACATAGCACAGTGACGTGGCAGTGTGATAAATTACATAGCAGTCTATCACGAGTGTCATTGTCCTTTGAAAAACCTTTATCAGTCACTCGCTGATACCAAGAGGATGTCCAGCCAAGAGATTGGATTTCCGTGCTTACCTTCCATCCTGCTGCTGCTGCGCGCCCGTGGAAATGCTGATGGGCCCAGAACTTGATCTGTACTTGTTTCCTGAGGACAAAGGAATAAAAATAACCACCACAGAAAGACAGACAGGGAGGGAGGGAGGGAGTAGAGAGAATAGACATCAGTCCAGTCCAGGTAAGACATTCAGGTTTTTGAAGACAAGAGGTGGACGGCACTGGGTCAAACCGACGGATCTTATACAACAAAGGAAGAAGACAAGAGGAGGACGAGGAGGAGGAGGAGGAGGAGGACAGGCGTTATAGTACAGTAGCTGCTCGGAAGCTGTGAGATGCTGCAGACGGAGGAGATACGGTGTTTGTTTGTGCATGTGTGTGATGGACGGCATGTGTCTCCAGCTGGGAAGGCTGTCTCCCAGTCGCCCTGAGAGGAGGCGCAGGAGGAGGACCAGGCTCAGCTGGATAGCCTGGGTAACCGTAAATATTCACTCTGTCCATGTCTCTCCCTTTTTATTCTGTCATCTGTTTCTGTTTTCCTGCAGCAGCTTCAGAGACACATGTGTCTCGGGTTGCTCGGGTTAGAAACCAGAAATGTTCAGTCTCAGAATCTAAGATGTCTGAGATTCTGACATGTTATACGACACATGATAGACACAGGGGGCTGATGTTTGCTTGGTTAATGTGATGCTGTGCTTACTGGTGGTGTGTGGAGTTAATTCTGTGGTGTTTCATGTTGCAAGAGCAGATGAAACCTTAAAGCAGTAGATCAACATTTTTGCAAAATAGTCTTTTTAAAGTTTGTTCCTGCTTTTAGTCTTAATGCTAAGCTAAACTAATACTCAGCATACTTCATACTTGACAAACTGACAAATAATGCATCTTTATTTTTATTGTAATTCTTTATTTTAATTAAATAGTACAAGTTAGAGAGGAAGGAGGGGGTCTGGGGTAAATACAGTGCTGCTTAAAAGTGTTATCTGCAATTCTGCATAAAAATTACTTAAAACATCAGCGGATTTTCACACAGTTCCTTAAAAGTAGATCAAGAGAACCCAATCAAACACATGAAACAGAAATATTATACTCTGGTGTTTGTTTATTCAGGAAAGTGAGCCAATATTACATATCAGAGAGGTGCTCCTCTCGGATTAAATCCGAGTCCATGCGTTCAAAAGTGTTTCCATCAATGTAATGAGACTCAGGTGTGGTTCAGTTCCTGGTTTAGTTTAAATAAATCAGGGAATTGGTTCCAGAACCACCAAGAGTTTGGAACCCACAAATAATCCACAGTCAGACAGATTGAAGACAACTGTTCCCCTCCACAGGAGTGGTCCACCAACAAAGATCACTCCATAATAGTCTGAGAGGTCCCAAAGGAACCCAGGGGAACTTCTAAGCAGCTAAAGGCCTCTCTCACATTGGCTGATGTTAATGTTGATGAATCTACTGAACAACCATGGTGTGATGGACAAAGACACTGCTCTCCAAAAAGTTTCTAAACATCATGTGGACAAGACAGAAGACTATTGGGACAATGTTTAGTGGACAGATGAGACCAAAGTAGAATAGTTTGGTTTAAATGAGAGGTAGTTTTGAGTCATTTTTGTGCAGAAATATCAAACATTGTCAGGGATGTAAATGCATTTAAGCAGCAGTGTTTATTTATTCCAGATTTCATCAAATTTAGTTTCCTGCAAGTTTACAAAGATGGTGATTTATTCCATTATGAAAATAATCTTGGATTATTTTATACCAATCATCTAAAGTAGGCAGTTCTGGTTTAAGCCACTTCTTAGTGATTGGCTTTTCTAGCTTCACTCAGTTTACCAAATAGGTTTTTCAAATTACCTCTGCACACATTTGGATAGTCGTCCAACCAATCAGAGGCATGAAGCCTGATCAAATGATTTGATTGGCCTGGGAGATTTTGCCGGAGCATAATCAGTTCCCAATGGACAAATTTTCCGCCACAAAAAAAATAGTTGGGGGTGGAGGTTTGTCTGGCTTCCAGGCTAGTGTGTCTGAAGATGTTTTACCTAAACGTCTGGTTAAATAAAACCCCAGGCTTTATAGACCGTAGCAACACAATGTTTACACAGAAATCCTTCCATGAAACCACTGTCTGGTCTGTAGTTAGAGGTTTTAATTGTCACTCTTTTGTTGTCCCTATCCAGATAAGAAGTGCTTAAATGCTTAAATACTCCTGTTACAAGAGAATGTCTACTTCTATGACTTTTACCCTTAGAGTCTGATCAGTGTGATTTTTGATTGTGAATAGATCAAATATAAATGTATAAATGTAGTTCAGCGTTCAAGGAAATTACTTTAAACATTACCGTAAGGAACTTGAGTAAGTTCCTGTCCATCTCCTCTAAAGAGCATAAAGCACCAGAACCATAAACTGCTGCTTGAGTGATCGACATGACAGGATGGTTTTCCACAGACAGACCCCCCCCACCCCCCCACCACACTCTAAACACCGTCCACTACCATGTCTATCTATGCAACCACACTAACTGAGTTAGATCACTCAGCCTGTCTGTCTTAAAAGGCACTGGGATGTATTAAAATATCTCACCCAGTCTCTCTGTGTCTGACCTGTAATCAGGCGGGGATTGTTAGCTGTCTCTTTCAGGCTCATCATCTCTTCCATCATTTAAGATTCTTGCAACATTGCGAGCGTGCTCATAAATTGTAGATACTGTTCCTTTTATATATTTTAAGGGGCTGGAGTTTTTGTTCTTTCTCCGCAGAGTAGAGTGGTAGATTATATAAAGTGTGCTGCGCGTGGACGGAGTCGTCGTTGGGTTTATCTGTGAGATTAGGATCATTTGAGGAGACCCGCTCTGGCATCTCTTTTCCGTGACTTTGCTCGGCAGGGCAGATTAGCGTCTCATTAAAATGAATTGGTCCAAACATCTGTCATTTTTCCTCGTCCCTTTATCGCTTGTTGTTTTTCCACTGCTAGTTTGCTTGTTAGTTTGTTTGCTGTTTCCAGGCAGTTGCGTAAGCGTCCAGACTCCTTGAGAGGGAGTGCTGCTGTACTCTGGAAGTTTCTTGACAGTCTATCTTCTGTCTCTAAGTTTAGATGAAATAAAATACACATTTACATGCACATGCCACTTCAGTGTCAAGAGATGCCACACCAAGGGGGCTGTACTGTCACAATCTGAAGAGAAGCCAGATGATCATGTCTTTTGGATTCATCCTCTAGCCTCCATAACCACATTTAATGACAATCCATCTAATAGTTGTTGAGACAAACTGCAAAACATCTGCCTTATGGTGAAAGTGTAAAAACAGTCCAGTGATTTGTTTGACTATAACTTACGCTGCGTGGCTGATAATGAGGCCCCGTTCAGACTTCATGTTATCATCCAACCACAAGTGTCCATCTTAAAGTACAGGTGTGAACACACCCAAGACCCCTTAGAGGACACATTTGAGGGGTCTGATCTCATAGGTGGTTTATGCTTCAGTGTCAATTTGATGCTATAGTTAC
This sequence comes from Chelon labrosus, assembly GCF_963514085.1. NCBI lineage: Eukaryota > Metazoa > Chordata > Actinopteri > Mugiliformes > Mugilidae > Chelon > Chelon labrosus. The sequence goes on along the minus strand of NC_140351.1, from coordinate 2,273,902 downwards.
GGCGACAGCACAGACCCTAGCCTGTAGCCGTAGCCTGACGTCCACCTTCCCAGAAATGTACGTCACAGCGACGCAGACCAAGAGCTGTGGTCCACCTGTTTCCTCTTCAGTATTTCTGGCTCCTTCTCCAAATCCGCAATTTTCGCATTGATTGTTTTGGATCAATAAAGATGGAACAAATGGAGGAAAGGTTAACTGAGGAGGTTCGGAGATACAAACATTTGTACGACTCGACTTTGATGGAATATCGGCAAATGTTGAAAGTGAAGCAGGAAGTAGAAACAAAAAACGATTTGCAAAAAAGACACAGCGCCGACTAGCCAGACTGACGAAGAACAAGTAGCGTAGGCTACGTACGTAGGTTATGGCGTCTCATTCCGCTGAGGTATTAATCACACTTCAGTCCACATGTGGAGGTGGTCTGGGACATATTTCACATCTTTCGTTTTGGATTGTGAAAACACAATGAGTCCTGGGTCACATTAAACACCAACTTTACTTTTACCTGGAACCATTTTAATAAAAATCCTGACTCTCACAGGTTTGCCGACATTTTATAAATCGAACATTGAGTTTTTGTTCCCACTGAGCTTGTGACATTGTGGATCGGACCTTAAGGTGGATATATTAATGATTGCTTGACAATGTTTTTCTGGTACCATCTTTTCTAATATTTATAACCTTAAAGGGTTTCAGTATACTTTACATCTTAACGGCTGGTTGCATTCAGAGGTTCAGAAAAGTCCTGAATTTGTGACTTTTTGAAATATTTCAGTATGCGACAATGAAGGCATTTAAGGGACACCTGGCTAGACATTTTTGCACTAAATGGCAAAGCTGACGCAACCCAGCAATATTTACATTCTGCTCCACTTCCTTCCATCTCCCCTCCCCCATGCTCTTCCTCTTCCTGGCTCAGGAATCAATTGTCAGGATAATGAAGACGGAGTATTGATCACAGGACGCTGTCAGCCTGACTGAAAACGGGGTTTTAAATAAAACACTGTCTTAAAATATGTTTCTGTACCACTATGTATGTATTTATTTATTTACTTTTTTGTTTTGACTGCAGTGGCCCACTTTCTTCATCATTAAACTTTCATATTACAGGAATGAAGGAAGAATGACGCAGGTGTAGAAGAAGAACTGCGGGGATGAAAGTGTTTTCATGTTCTCTCTGATTATAAACCACTTCATATCTCTTCACGTCTGGTTGTGTCTTCAGGTGTTGAAGCCTGTGGTTAGTCCTGAAGTCAACCATGGACTGGGCAACAGGAGACTCATTAACTTCTCCCTGTCAGGTAGGATATTAGTACTTCCACACTTACTTCTGGTGCTTTCTTCATACACTCATAGTCCTTAGATTAATGTTCCTCCCATTGGTCAAACTGAGGCTAAAATCTCAGGGATATGGACGCTGCCATCTTAGTTTATTGGATTATTCTCTGCCCATAACCCTCTGTCCCTTTGCTTCCCCCATCTCTCAGACCTCCAGGCCGTTGGACTGAAGAAGGGGATGTTCTTCAATCCTGACCCGTACCTGAAGCTCTCCATCCAGCCTGGGAAGCACAGCATCTTCCCCTCGCTGCCCCATCACGGCCAGGAGAAACGCTCCGGAGTGGTCTGCAACACCATCAACCCTCAGTGGAGCACGGAGGTGGGCGCGTCGCTCTCTACCCGCACACAGTTTCACAATTCCTCTCCCACACACTCTGTTTGTTGATGGACTTCCGTGCTTCATTTAGACATGTAAATGGGTTAAATGTCATTATCAGTATTCACGTCGGTTCCTGTGTTATCTGTCCTCTGTGGAGCTGATGTGGCCTGATGCTGCTGAGTGAGTCGTCAACAGTGGGTGTGATTTGTGTACTGTCAATCATAGGCTGTAAAACAAATGGACGACACGTCACAAAGTGATGTCAGTTTGTTCTTGCAGCTTCAACCAGGGAGAACTTTTTTCTTGCATTGTGTCCGGTAACTATTCTGTGATTGGTTGGACAAAGCGGAAACGCTAGCGGCCACTCTGTTAGCTCCCAGATGCTAATATAGTGTGTCCCTTTAAGAAAGACGTTTGACTTGCTGTTTGTTTTGGAGATACAACAGATAAATGATATACTAACATCTAAAACACTTTTTCAGTGGCATGTGATCTATCTGCACTACCTTCACTATATACTGTTCAATCTCAATTGACATATTGGGCACCCCTGGTGTAGAGTATGTCATTTTATATGTATAGAACAATATAATAACACTTTTGTGCCATATAGATTTTCTTATTATTGGATAGTTAAAAGGGAAAACGTCCACGTGCCCCTAATACAAACCCAGCAGCAGGAGACTGGCCTACACAGAAAGGAGAGGATTGGCTTCTTCTTTGGTTTCAGCAGCAGAGTAAGAGGATCAATTTAATCCTTGATAATCATGTTTGCTTTGTGGAAAACAAGATCAGCCAATTGATTTTCTTATCTGGGGCGTTTTCTTAGAAAAAACAAAAAAACAAAAGACATGCTTTTCTAGAAAGACAACGCTCTTGTGGTCACTGGGCAATAAAACAAAAAAATAAAATAAAATAAAAAACAGCAAAACGTCCATCTGTTCAGTGAATATCCCTAATGTTCAAGAAGACAGGTTTTATTTGACCGGTGTTACGCAGCAAAATACTCTTCTGCAAGACGCATAATTTACATTTACAAAAAGATTTAAACAAACTGAAGCATCATCATCACGACACAAGAAATAATGAGGCACAAATAAATAAATAAATTAATAAAAACAGACTACAGGAAGGAAGATATTCAAATTTAGCCATTTCACCCTCAAAGTTTAATTTGGTTTGAATGTTAAAAGTTATATCTGTTATTACTTAACTTCTGTTATACTGCTTATTATTTATCAACTCAGCTACTTTCACATCTTACTTCCAAGCTACACACTTTTGAGCAGACTTTAGTGAGGGGTATTTATTAATAATGTCCCGCCCTCCTCTATCAGCATCACTTTATCTCCATCATCTTGACTCATTTCCACCGTCACTTTATTATCTTTCTGCTTAAGACTAATGGTTCATAGTTTCCTGCTCGGTGTCATGAGTCTGGACATTTAAGGTGAGTAATATCACTAATTTCAGCTCCTGTTATGTAATCTAATAAATGTTCCTTTCCAGTACGTTATAATCAGAGTCATAGAGTGCTGCTGCCGTTTAGCCCTCTTGAAAAATAACCTCTCAACTCCTCAACCCCTCTTAATTATCTTGATTTTGTCAGCTAATGCGAACATAAAAGACATATTTTAATTAATTAATTAGTTAATGAACAATTATCAGCAGCCATCCTGATAACTGATTTATGTTTTCTCAGATGTTCAGAGCGAAATGTGCAAAACCATCTGGCTGTCAAAGTCTGTTAAACTAAATTTAATATGATTGTGGTTTGGGCAGATTTTTGAACACATGAACGATGATAGAAATGCCAACTTTCAGTGACTATAATAGACCAAAGAATGACTTTATTACTCAAGAAAATAAATCAAACATAAAACCATTATAAACAGAAGTCACTACAGAGACAGAACTATCTCTGAACTATCTCTTATGTCTAAATCAGTGGCGCCTGATCGACCGGTAGATCGCCATGGCAGTGCAGGTTGAGTCATTAAGGACAAAAATGTCCGCTTCCAAAAAGCTGCTATAAAAACTTCACTGATTAATATTTTTTTCTGCTTATTTCTGCATAAATCTCTTAAACCACTTCAGCACTTCACAAAACTACCAAACATTCAATCATTTTGAGGATTTTAACCTTTTAAATGCCAGGTTTGTAAAGTTTTGTACGAAAAGACACAAAAAACTTCCATTGACTCCCATTATAACCGCATTTTTTAGCCTCAATTCAATATTTTAAAGCTTTACACAAACCTTGAGTTGAGAGCATTTCTGCAGATGATCCAGATTTATGGACAGCCAGTGACTCAACAGGCTGCTCCAGGTTTTGTCAGAGTCTGCAGACTTTAAATTGATCTGAGTCGGTCGGGGCTGATGAAATGGATGTGTTGGACTGTAACATCACCGGAAGTGAGTCAGTGTTTTGTGTAGGATCAGGATCAGGATCTGGATCAGGAGTGTTTTTGTTTCTTTTTGTCTGACAGAACAGTGTCTCCACGTTTCAGAAAGCTCCTCTGCTTTTTATTTTATTTGTATTGTGTCCCTCTGGAGACTCTGTGCTCTGATTTAATGCAGTGTCCCTCCTGGCGTCATCCACTCAGCTCTAAGCCACTTTCCTTTTGCAGACTACTCCCATGTTGAGTGAGGCTCAGGCTGCCTGGCAGTGATGCTGAGCTGTAATGGTATCCACTGGATGCTAGCTCAGTCAGCACACTGAACATACTGCTATGGATCCTTATACAATGAAAGTAAATAGAATCATAAATGATTATTATAAAACTGTATTAGATTATAATATAGATGGATAGATGGATAGATAGATGGATAGGTGGATAGATAGATGGATAGATAGATGGATGGATGGGTGGGTGGGTGGTTGGATGGGTGGGTGGGTGGATAGATAGATCACTTTTCCTTTTTTCCTTACCAAGTATATTTGACTTTTTCTAAGCTGCGGAAGCAAACCTGTGTGTTTTAAAGAAGCAGTTTCTGTGAAGTGTGCTGAGTGACGTCTGCTGTGAGTCTGGAGGACTTTTTATCACATGAGGAGATAACCCTGATGATCTAAGAGTCAGGTTACGTCAGCATGGACTTTACCGGACGGGGCGGGTTTAGAGGGAGAGCCGCCGTCACATTGTATTGTGGGAAAGTAGGAAACTTCATGAACGTACTGTACTGCTGTTGTATAACGGTGTAAAACTGGACTGTGATGGAATATTTCTTCTCAGAGAATGTATGTCTTCCCTTCCTCTGATCCTCCTCCTCAGCTTCACTTCTTGTTTCTCACTACAAATCAACATGGCACACTTCTGCTGCAACAATATCTACTCCCTCCTCCTCCTCCTCCTCCTCTCCATCCTCCCCTGTACTGTCTCACCATCTCCATCCAGTTTGTCCTGCACTCTGCTCTCACAAACACACACTTTTGCTCTGTCTGCTCCCTCCTGGCTCATCTAGTAAATTATTCACTCGTACTCCTTTTCATCCTCCTCCTTTATCACTCAGCACAGAGGTCTCCCCAGCCCAGCCTCCTCCCCCCTTTCTCATTTTTCCACCTTCTCAGCAACCACAGTGTCGTTTCACTCTGTGCCTGCTTTTTCCTTTTTTTTATTCGTCTTTCCTTCATCGCTTCCCTCCACTTTCATCTGTTTTCCCGCGTCCTCCTTCTCTGCGGATGAAAATTAAATATACAGAGCATATACAGTACACATCAGTGAGTGTGACGCTGGCTTGTACACAGCTTTGCTGCAAGGTTAACAGAGGACAGCAGCTACCGTCTGGCTGAAATATGCTCGGCTAACACACACACACACAGTGAAATCTGATGTCAACACTTAAGGTTATATTGATTGTTTGTGGTTGAAAACGTAGAATTGAAGCCTATCACATAAATATATGTGGAAATTTAGAGACTTTTGTGAAAGTCTGCAGCTTGTAGACAAGAAAGACAAAAGGCATACAGCTCATCTCTTCATGAAACTATGCAACGTGCAGCCATACTGCAAAAAAAAAATTTAAATGACGGAAATACAACTTAAATCTATAGAACAGGAGCATTTGATTAAACTGAGTAAATGTGTGTCTCCTCCAAGAAGGCCCAGATTTGTCCAAACTAGAGTCTCAGACTAAAACCAAGTAGATTTGTGTTGATCCAAGGAGAATGTGACCAGAACAGTTTAGTCAGTAGCAATAGTTTCTACTTTCCAGTCAGTACTGTCATTGCTCTGGACTGGATTTCATCTCTGGACATATGTTAGTTGCTGTGCTGTGTTGTCAGACTGACAATGAATCAATGAGTCTGTTTTTAACGTGTTCACACATGAAAAGGATCAGATGCTGGAAAGAAGAAACTCTGACTCTGACAAAGTAGTTGTTGCTCTTGTCTGTGTTCATCTAAAACCTTTAGAGTTGTGCTAGTTCTCATTTGAAGCTTCAACTGAACTAAGAACCAGGAAGAACATCTCAACGACAAGTTAGAACAGATGATTAAGGTCATTTAGGAGCTAAACACTGAAACAGACTCAAACACTCGAGCTTATTTTACTTTGATTTAAGATCTTACATCTCAGTTTGATTTGTGTCTTTTTGCAGCAGACGTCTACGAGAAACTGAACATTTGCAGGTTGTTCTGATTCAGAGTCGTCTGCATCAGCGCCTCAGCTGCCAAGTGGCTCTAAATCAATGTTAATACAAAGATACAAGTTTCTTTCCACCGTCTGAGTCAGCGTTAAGAGCAGTAACGATGGACCAGTGATGAGATTAGAGACAGATAAAGGGACGATGATTGTCCTGGGACATGAATGAAAACACACATCCTCAGTGTAGTGTAAAACATAGCATCCAGCCTCTTATTGTGGATGTTTCTTGGGATTAAAGCTGCTAATAGGTTTGTGACAGTGTTCATTTGAGCTTTAAGAAATCGAATGCCAGAAATTTAGAAGTGCATCTCAGAGGGTTTTAATCTGCGCTGGGTTTCCATCCGACTCTTATTTTTGGTGAGAGTTGAAAAAAAAGGATTTGGACAGATGAAGTTCCAGACTCTAAGAGGCTTGGACAGTGATCAGACCCCTGCTGAGAAAGATTATTTATTTCATGCTAACTAAAACGACACACGTCTCCAGCTGACTTGGAGAAAGAAAAATACTAACACTAAATGAAGAAGCTGTGGAAAAGTGTTTTAATCCAGCAAAACGCTGTAGTTTCTATAAAAGAGAGCAGTTGGCAACGGAGACGTGAAGATCTTTGTGCACTTATTGCAAAGAAAAAAAAGGATTCTGTGGATTTAGTCAACGTTTAAAAAGTCATTTTAACTTAATGGCAATCGACAAAAAGGCTGGTTGTGGTTTAAAGCACTCTTTAAAAACGATTCACTGTATGGGTTTATTCTCACATTCTGATACTGAAAGATTTCTCTGGTAAACCCCTCAATGTGCAACAGTTTCTGTAACTGCTTGTCCTCTGGAGGGTTGGGGGGGCTGGAGCCTATCCCAGCTGTCATTGGTCTAGAGGGGGGGTCCACCCTGGACAGGTCTCCAGTCTATCCCAGCTGTCATTGGTCTAGAGGGGGGTCCACCCTGGACAGGTCTCCAGTCTATCCCAGCTGTCACTGGTCTAGAGGGGGGATCCACCCTGGACAGGTCTCCAGTCTATCCCAGCTGTCACTGGTCTAGAGGCGGGGGTCCACCCTGGACAGGTCTCCAGCCTATCACAGGGCTAACACAGAGAGACACTCACACCTACGGCCAATTTAGAATCACCAATGAACCTAACCAGCATGTCTTTGGACGGTGGGAGGAAGCTGGAGAACCTGGAGAGAACCCACGCAGACACAGGGAGAACATGCAAACTACACACAGAAAGGAACCAGTCGACCTGGATTAGAACCCAGAACCTTCATCAGTGCTGACCACCACACCACTGATGTGCAGCTACTTACACAACTGAAATCTTTAACCTTTTTGTTGAATTGAAACTTCCCTCCAGCTCCATCATCTGCTCAAAATTGAAATTCTTCATGTACTTTGCTGTGACTGTCTGATATGCAGGATTAATACAGCTCTTATTAAGTGCATCAGTTATGAACAATGCGTGATAAATCTGTGTTCAAACGATGGATTTTCTTTAAGATTAATGATAATTCTGTTTCATCTCTTTGATTGGATTCTCCTTGTCAACTTTCAGGACTTCCGTTGATGTTTTGAGTCATTTTTATGCAGAAATGTAGAAACTTCTGAAGATGCAGAAGCTTCTCTGTATCTGACACTCATTTCAGAAGGTTTAAACTTTAATGCCAGTGTTTGCGTGCTAAATATCACCAAACATCGAGTGTTGAGGAGGTAGAACCCAAATGCAGACACAAGGTGAGGCAGGAGACAAAAGAACTTGAGTAAAAACTTACACAATCAGAAACGAGAGCTGCAGAGAGGCAAGACAGGCGAGTGAAGTCACAGACGGAAAAACTGGAAGTAAAAACTTCAATGCAACGAGAAAATCGATTACAAAATAAAGCAGGAAACCAAACTGGATGAACCAGCCACTGCAAACTGAAAAACAAAGCCAGTTACTGAGTCTGTGGTGAATTCATCCATTGTGGTCGTATTCAGTTCAGTTCAGACATCGATTGAATACTTATACATCCAGTGTAAACATTTTAACCACCTCGTAGTTCACTGCTTCCAGTCCAGTCGTCTTATTCTCCTCTCATTTCTTTCTCCAGAGGTTTACCTTTGTGTCTTTGCCCACCGACGTCCTGGAGATCGAGGTGAAGGACAAGTTTGCCAAGAGCCGTCCGATCATCAAGCGTTTCCTGGGGAAGCTCTCCGTCCCCGTGCAGAGGCTGCTGGAAAAACACGCCATCGGGTAAAAAAAAAAAAGGATTCTTACAGTTTAAGGCTGAAAGCTGCAGGATTGTCAGCGCAACAGCTTCTGTTCAATGAATTAAATCTGTAGAGCTGTGGATAGGATAAAGGACGTGGGTGGTTTCTCTGCACCTATTATTTTATTTTCTGCTGATCAAATATACTGGTGGTTTGTTTCAAAGCGCTTTTCTAATTCCTCTCTCTCTCTCTCTCTCTCTGGTCCACAGGGATCGAGTAGTGAGTTATTCCCTGGGTCGCAGGTTGCCCACCGATCATGTCTGCGGCCAGCTGCAGTTCCGGTTCGAGCTGACCTCCTCCATTCACCCAGGTACATTAGGCATCAGGCCATCTAGCAGCACAGCAGACACTTCATCCACCCTGCTGTTCCCCCCTCTGTGTTCACATGGAGCCATGAACATGAGCTGTTTTTATTAGTGGTATTTGGGGTTAGCTCGGTAAATAAAAACAAACCCCTGCACTGTAAAACCTTTCTCATGTTAGGAGTTTTATCACGTCATTAAACCTCCAGCATCCAGAGCTCAGTTCACTTCTAGATATGTGACCTACTGCAAATTAAAAGCAGCTGTGATGAGTTGAATAATGGACTGAAAGGGAAGCTGATTTCTTGCTGCTGTTATACTGACACGGCTTTGAACATTTCCCGAACTCCAGAGTTTGCATTTTCAGAAGGGGGAATGTCAACTGCTCACTTAGCTGGAGGTTTGGACGGATCATTATGTTTGCAGATTTTGCGTTTCAGAGCTGCAGAGCCCAGCGTGGAGAGAGAAACTGTAATTTGCATGCACCAGTTATGGTTTCGTGCTTTCAAATGAATAATTCATGTTTTTTTCCTCTTGAATTTATAAAATTGCTTTTGCATAATAACAGAATGCAGCATAAAAAATATAGTTCCCGGTATAATAATTGCATTTTTAAGGGAATTTCAATAAAAAGCATTTAATTTGTCTTTGATTTTTAAAGTTCAAACAGTCTCATACAACTCTTGAATTAGTTTTAAATTAAATATAAAAATGCCGTTTTTAAGTGGCATCACCGACAATTAACCTGAATCGCTCGTCTGTTGAGTTGCATCGTGGGTAACGTAGTCGTAAGGCTTTGAGCAGGAAGAAGGCTGTTGAATGCTAAATACAACAGGAACAGAACAGAAAATGAATCTGATTGTTTGTCCTCAGATGATGAGGAGGTGTCCCTGGTGATAGAGCCAGCCTGCCCTGAGGGGGGAGATGGAGCAGATGGCAACGATGCTGATCCTGATGCACCTGAAGACGACACACTGAGCGTGGGCCCCGACATGCCCGACCTCCCCCTGGACGCCCCTCCTGACCGCGAGACCTCAGCGCAGCCAGCCGCCGCCACATCTGAGGAAGTCGAGCCCGTCGAGAAGGAGGAGGAGGGTGAGGAGGCGGCGCAGGGGGAGGAGGAGAGTACGGTCAGGGAGGAACCCCCGACTTCTGATCCACAGGTGGTGGAGCAGCAGCAGCAGGAGGAGGAGGGGGAGGAGGAGGAGGGGAACTCACCTGAACAGCAGGAGGAGAGCAGCGCAGGGAGAGGAGAGGAAGGGGCAACAGAGGAGAGGCAGCAGGAGGAAGGAGGAGAGGAGTCGTCTGCTCAAGAAGCTGTGGAGGAGGTGACGACAGAAGGAGGAGCGGAGGAGGTTGGAGGTGAAACCCAGCCGGGGCCTGAGTCTGACGATCCTGAAGCAGCAGCAGCAGTGACGCAGGATGAGGAAGCTGCTGCCGTCGAGGCTCCCTCAGAGCTAAACACCGTGTCCCAGGATGCACCTGCAGACCCAGCCGAGGGGTCACCACGAGAGGGAGGAGAAAGAAGCTCCACCCCCTGCTCCTGCCAGTCCCTCTTCTCAAACTACAACTGCTCGGCTCCGTCGCGCCGCAAGAACCGGCCCTGCTCCCTCCCGGTGTCGGAGCTGGAGACGGTGATAGCGTCGGCGTGCGGCGAGCCCGAGACGCCGCGGTCGCACTACATCCGCATTCACCACCTCCTCCACAGCCTCCCCTCGGCCCAGCAGAGGCCTCCCAGCCAGGAGGAGGAGGAGCAGGGAGGGGAGGGAGAGAACACAAGCATCACTCTGGACAACAACGACACGTCGCCGACGCTTAAAACCTCCAAAGAGGAGGAGGAGGAGGGGCAGGAGGACGAGGAAGAGGAGGATACAACACACTCTCCCTCTCAGGTACGCCTTACCTGTAGCTTCAACAGATTTATAGGAAACATATTCGATAATGGCAAAACATCCTCCATGCAGAGGACCAAATACTTAATGTAGCTTAGTACAATTCTGCATTAGAGACATTGATGTTATTAAAAATGTCCTTTTCTGTTCGGGGACCGTTCTCTGTGAAGTCCTCCTCAATCCAGGTCCAGGCTCTTTGTTTATTCCAAAGGTTATTTCGTTCTCAGTAGCTCATATAATTACTGCAATCAGCTGGAGTGTTTGACGTGATTCATCACTGAATGATTCATGTTTCAGCCACAGCCATCATGAGTCCTGTTCTCATGCAATGTGTGGTTCAACAGGGCTGCATCAACTCACCCATTCATTTAGGTAACCTTTACTTCTATGTGTGCTGGTCAGTCACCACCTGTGTTTAGTTCAACCATAGCTTATATTTTGTACCAGTCACAGACTGACCTAAGACAGGAAACAAAAGAACTTTAATGAACTTAGGGATGGACTGTGTCTTCCTAAAGTCTGTCCTTGTCTTCCTTGTCTTCTCCTAGAGTTGGTCTCCTGTGTCTTCCTAAAGTCTGTCCTTGTCTTCCTTGTCTTCTCCTAGAGTTGGTCTCCTGTAGCTTCCTAAAGTCTGTCCTTGTCTTCCTTGTCTTCTCCTAGAGTTGGTCTCCTGTAGCTTCCTAAAGTCTGTCCTTGTCTTCCTTGTCTTCTCCTAGAGTTGGTCTCCTGTAGCGTCCTAAAGTCTGTCCTTGTCTTCTCCTAGAGTTGGTCTCCTGTAGCTTCCTAAAGTCTGTCCTTGTCTTCCTTGTCTTCTCCTAGAGTTGGTCTCCTGTGTCTTCCTAAAGTCTGTCCTTGTCTTCCTTGTCTTCTCCTAGAGTTGGTCTCCTGTGTCTTCCTAAAGTCTGTCCTTGTCTTCCTTGTCTTCTCCTAGAGTTGGTCTCCTGTAGCTTCCTAAAGTCTTTCCTTGTCTTCCTTTTCTTCTCCTAGAGTTGGTCTCCTGTGTCTTCCTAAAGTCTGTCCTTGTCTTCCTTGTCTTCTCCTGGAGTTGGTCTCCTGTAGCGTCCTAAAGTCTTCCCTTGTCTTCTCCTAGAGTTGGTCTCCTGTGTCTTCCTGAAGTCTGTCCTTGTCTTCCTTGTCTTCTGCTAGAGTTGGTCTCCTGTAGCGTCCTAAAGTCTGTCCTTGTCTTCCCTTGTCTTCTCCTAGAGTTGGTCTCATGTAGCTTCCTAAAGTCTTTCCTTGTCTTCCTTGTCTTCTCCTAGAGTTGGTCTCCTGTGTCTTCCTAAAGTCTGTCCTTGTCCTCCTTGTCTTCTCCTAGAGTTGGTCTCCTGTAGCGTCCTAAAGTCTTTCCTTGTCTTCCTTGTCTTCTCCTAGAGTTGGTCTCCTGTAGCTTCCTAAAGTCTGTCCTTGTCTTCCTTGTCTTCTCCTAGAGTTGGTCTCCTGTAGCTTCCTAAAGTCTGTCCTTGTCTTCCTTGTCTTCTCCTAGAGTTGGTCTCCTGTAGCTTCCTAAAGTCTGTCCTTGTCCTCCTTGTCTTCTCCTAGAGTTGGTCTCCTGTAGCTTCCTAAAGTCTTTCCTTGTCTTCCTTGTCTTCTCCTAGAGTTGGTCTCCTGTGTCTTCCTAAAGTCTTTCCTTGTCTTCCTTGTCTTCTCCTAGAGTTGGTCTCCTGTAGCTTCCTAAAGTCTGTCCTTGTCTTCCTTGTCTTCTCCTAGAGTTGGTCTCCTGTGTCTTCCTAAAGTCTGTCCTTGTCTTCCTTGTCTTCTCCTAGAGTTGGTCTCCTATAGCTTCCTAAAGTCTGTCCTTGTCTTCCTTGTCTTCTCCTAGAGGTGGTCTCCTGTAGCTTCCTAAAGTCTGTCCTTGTCTTCCTTGTCTTCTCCTAGAGTTGGTCTCCTGTGTCTTCCTAAAGTCTGTCCTTGTCTTCCTTGTCTTCTCCTAGAGTTGGTCTCCTATAGCTTCCTAAAGTCTGTCCTTGTCTTCCTTGTCTTCTCCTAGAGTTGGTCTCCTGTAGCTTCCTAAAGTCTGTCCTTGTCTTCCTTGTCTTCTCCTAGAGTTGGTCTCCTGTAGCTTCCTAAAGTCTGTCCTTGTCTTCCTTGTCTTCTCCTAGAGTTGGTCTCCTGTAGCTTCCTAAAGTCTTTCCTTGTCTTCCTTGTCTTCTCCTAGAGTTGGTCTCCTATAGCTTCCTAAAGTCTTTCCTTGTCTTCCTTGTCTTCTCCTAGAGTTGGTCTCCTGTAGCTTCCTAAAGTCTGTCCTTGTCTTCCTTGTCTTCTCCTAGAGTTGGTCTCCTGTAGCGTCCTAAAGTCTGTCCTTGTCTTCCTTGTCTTCTCCTAGAGTTGGTCTCCTGTAGCGTCCTAAAGTCTGTCCTTGTCTTCCTTGTCTTCTCCTAGAGTTGGTCTCCTGTAGCGTCCTAAAGTCTGTCCTTGTCTTCCTTGTCTTCTCCTAGAGTTGGTCTCCTATAGCTTCCTAAAGTCTGTCCTTGTCTTCCTTGTCTTCTCCTAGAGTTGGTCTCCTGTAGCGTCCTAAAGTCTGTCCTTGTCTTCCTTGTCTTCTCCTAGAGTTGGTCTCCTGTAGCTTCCTAAAGTCTGTCCTTGTCTTCCTTGTCTTCTCCTAGAGTTGGTCTCCTGTAGCTTCCTAAAGTCTGTCCTTGTCTTCTTTGTCTTCTCCTAGAGTTGGTCTCCTGTGTCTTCCTAAAGTCTGTCCTTGTCTTCCTTGTCTTCTCCTAGAGTGGACTGGATTCAGTCCAATAAATCTTTCAGTCAAAGTTAATGTAGTGTGGAGAGGGTAGCTGGTACCTTGTGTTCTCTACTCCAGAAATGTTCTGGTCATCCAACGCTGCCATAAACTCCCTAACCCTCTCTGGAAGATGTTTCTCCTTGACGCTGTCTCCAGGAAACTTTTCTCTTCTTTTAAACGTTCAGTGTTTGTTGTTGTTGTTTGGGTGCAGCCTTTGACTGAGTGGACTCCATGGATTCTGTTTAGATGATCAACTACTACCACCTCACCTCAAACATCCACACTACACTTTTACAAATTGTGTCACATGATTTTAGGTCTTCTTCTTTGGGTTTTTTGGCAGCTTTGATGCTAACCAACCTCCACTAAAACAGGAGAAGAAGACGTTTTGATGCTACAGGGACAAGGTTTTGGTTTATGGATCAGGCTTGGCTGAAATCAGATCCGATAATTTTAAAAATGCCTGGACGTTTTACTAAACTAATCTAAAAGCTGCTAGCTGGAAGCATAAGCACATAAATCTTAGTCCAACTAATCTAACTTTCCACCAGAAACCAAATAGATCTGTGTGTCCCTGCAGGTCCCAGAGTGTCCGGGCCCCTGTTGCCGGCGCACCCTGCCCCGCAGCCTTTCCATCGAACGTCTCTCTGAGCTGAACCAGCTCCTGGAAGGTGAAGGAGGAGGTGTAGGAGGAGGAGGAGGAGGACATGCAACAGTCAGGAGGATCTCTCCGTCCTGCCTGGAGAGCGAGGAGGTGGACTCGAGTAACAGCGGCGGGAGGAGGGTCGGAGGCAGCACCCAGAGACACGAAAACGAATGTGAGTTCTGCGACACCTCCTGCTACAGCACCTCCTGCTACAGCACCTCCTGCTACAGCACGTCCTGCTACAGCAACTCGGGCTACGAGGGGAGGGGCCGCTTCTGCAGCCACACCCGCCTCTCCTCGGTGGACAGCAACCGGCTCTCGGGCAGCACCGTCTTCTCCTCCCAGGACGAGGACGAGGACGAGGAGAGCGCCTTTGAGTCGGTGCCGGACGGCGGCTGCAGCCCCGAGGGTCAGGAGGCGGGCGGGTCGGGAGGAGAGAGGAGGAGGGGGCGATGGAAGGAGGCCAGGAGAGGAGAGCAGGGGGAGACGGCTGTGGCCGGGCCCAGTGACAGGAACAGCATAGGTGAGATTTAACACGATCTGGTTTCATTTCTTATACTTTCAACAAACAGTCTGAGTAAAATTCTTAGAAGAGAAGAAAAGGAAGAAAGTAACATAATTAAAAATGCTTCAAAGGCACAAATGAACCAAGTCTGTAGAAGAAAAAACAACAGAGATGTAATAGTTTATAGATAAATTGCCTGCAGTCAAAAGAAACTCAGAGGCCTTGGTTCCCTGCGTACGTCTTCACGTCTTATACTGTATTTGTGCATTTTACATGATGCCTGTTAAGGACTGTGGTGGAAAAGTAGGTCACACAGATGCACACACAGTCCTGCAGAAACAAAATGAAATTCTCGTCGTCTGAAATCCAATCGGACCGCTGCCAGACTCCCTGCCAGGTTTGTTCTTTCTGTTCTGCCTCGTACACCGGTCCCATCAAAACACTCTCCGTTCCTAAGATGATTTTAAATGTTGTTGCTCTAAAAAGAAATGCTATTTGTGCTTTTTTGTTAACTATCTAAAGCCATCCGTACTATAGTTTCACTCTTTACAGCCTCTGACATATTTTAGATGACCACTCTGTGTGATTATTTGTGACGTTGTGAGAGTTTCCTCCAGAGCTTGATGTCGGCGCCGCTGATTTCATGAGTGCTTTTCAAATCATACAGTCAAATGATTTTGGATGTGGGTGTTAGTCGGACGGTATTTGCGTCTTCCGTCTCCTTTAGCGCGATGTCAACTCGGATAGAAGACCAGCAGGCAGCAGAGTGAGCAAGGACGTGAATGAGTAATGCTGTTTTAAGAGTAGAAGATATTTAAAGTGGCCTGCAGAGTGGTGTCACTGTGAAAAGTGTTATTTTGGGGATTTTGAAGCCGTTGAGGTTTGTGTTGGCTCTGTGGGTGTGTACCGGACAGCGGGTCTAACTTAAGCTAGATGGAGAAGTCAATCACTACACCACATATCCAGCAGGCCGGCTGCAGCTGATCTGACCACATTCCCGTCTCAAAGCATGTTGTGTGCACTTCCACTTTGCATTAAGAAGCATTTTCCAAACATCCGGATCACATATTCAGTCACAAATGGCGTTTTAGTCGCTGATGGAAAAGCTGCCAGGGGCTAATTCAAAACAGACCGCTATTAGCCAATGAGCACGCGGTCAGTCAGCCGTTCTATCGCCTGAACAATGTTTCCTCTGCTCAACACAAGCTGCACTGATTTTAATATTTACAGTGGTTAAACAGAAAACATCTGTGCGAGCAGATAAAGACCCAGATATTGTCCTCAGGTGTTTGAGGAGACCAACAGAGCTAAAAGGAGAATATGCATAGACTGTATATAAATATGGACAATGTATCACCACTTCCTCTCATTGGCCAAACATCTTGTGAGTTTGGAGTCTGATCAGTACGGTCTGAGGGCGGAGCCACGTGGAGCCGTGATATTGATGCCCCGCCCACACTTCCTCCAGACTCACTCATGTCTTAGTTTAATTAATACTACGCTCTGCTCTACCTCCACCTGTTACAAGGAGATGTTGGATTATACACTGGGCTTGATTTTAAAAATTGTTCTTACAACTCTCACGGGACCACATGACAGAGCGGTCGGCATGGCAACTGGTGGTCACCATTGTGTCACGTCCTGTTTCTATAGCGTCAAATAACAAACTAAAACAAAACTTATCCAAACAATTGATATTTGAACATTCATCAACATTTTCTCAACTACCAACAATGACTGAAATCATCCTTAATCGATCCTTAAATATTTGACGATATTGATGATAGGAGGAGATGGAGCTTATGACCTATACTGCAGCCAGCCACTAGGGGGAGCTCTACTTGCTTTGGCTTCACTTTAGAGGAGCTGTTTCACCGTCCATCTTTATACAGTCTATGTTCAATATGCATAAAGCTAATGCTCCTAACATATCTGGTAGACGTGTTCATAGGGAAATGTTTAATACTGATGTGTAACTAACAAACATTCGATCTCTGTGAAGGTTCTCGCTCATCCAGCTCACGGTATGTCCAAAAAAAGCTGGAACAGTTCTAAAGAAAGAACTTAGATGAGTGGTGAAAACGTCTAGTTGCCGTTGTCTCAGCTTTTTTGGACGACAAACATTTTAATTGTCTCTGTCATTCCGTCTTTATTAATTGTTTGTGCTATATGTTGTCAAGATCATCGCATTTTTGGCATTTTTGCATGAAAAACTGTTTGTTTACTTTTGATTCACTGATCAACAACTAAACTTTATGGCTTTAGTTTTCAGACACATCTACCACATGCACCACAAGTGACCGGCATTATGTTTAGAGTGTGTCCCATTGCCGAAAATCACAAAAAAAAAACTTTTTTAATTCACCTAAAATAAGGAGTAAACTATCTAATTCACAGTATCCATGTTGGTGGGCCTGTGGGAATGAAGAAGCAAATCAAATCATACACACATTATTTTGGGAATGCCATAAACTACAACCATTTATAGAGTTATGTTAGGGTTACGGTTGGGGGGTTAGGGTTAGGGTAATAACGAAGGAATGCAAACTTATGTATCTAGGACATACAAATAATTCTGTTATTGACAAGGACAGATCCTCTACTTTAGAGCAGAGGCTATAAATTATAAAACCAACTGCTCAATCAACTCAGACTTTGTCAAAAAATGGAAGAAATTAAAGATACATAAGAGTGTTCTCACTCTGTCCTTGTATACATCCATTAAACCCCTACTTAATTGACAGGAAAGGGCTGTGGATTTGTACTTATTCAAGTTCTTGTATTTGTTTGTCCTGAGAAAAACCCAATAAACACTAAAGTATAAAAATAGATGAGATTATGCAACTAAAACACTGACAGAACATGAACTTCTACTGTATGAATATTTTAAAAATCTTACTCTACCACCTCAATCTTCACACCTTTAACTTTTTCCAAAATTACTAAAACATGATTGAATCCCTGAGGACACTGGCCTTACATGGTTAATTGAGAGCAAATGTAGACAGTCCATACATATGTTTGTTGCCACGTTCAGTCCTTTCCCTCTCTGCTTTCGATAGAACATCCCCAGTCTCGTGATAATCTGTCCCGTACTGTCTCTCTGGTGTCCCGTAGGCTCAGGCTTCTCCCCTCCTGTTGGCCATCATCCAGTCCTGCGACCCAGCCATGACCTAAACCATTTTCCTGCTGCCACTGATCAAGCCTTACCTCCAAGTAAGAACCAACAGCTCCCCAGTCTTACTCTGGAGTCCCGATCCTAACGCCATCAGTGTGCCGTGGTGGTTTGTTTGTTTGTGCATGCTGCCCTACATGTCTGCTTTCTAACCATATTCCATGTCCCCCTCTTCCTCCATCTCATTCCCCATCCATGCTCCAGCTTTAAATGGACAGCTTTACCCGGCTATCTGCTGCTCTCTGCTACTGGTTCATGGTTGGCTTTGCTCTCAGTATTTGATAGTTGGATTTCTTGCTTGTCTTTGCTGATTCAGAGTGGGAGGGTCAGCTGCTTGAGGATTCAAACTACACTTGGCTGTTACATCACCATCCAACGTCTCTGATACAGTAGTGATTCATTTAATTTACACAAAGGATTCAGACGTTGGCTGCTCCATCTGGTTGTTTCAGTCCATGCACAAAGGGAACATTTGTGATTTAAGGAAACGTTGGGTGCTTCTTGTATAACGAAACCTCTGCTCACTAACCTTCTATGACAACTAGCCAATAACTCTGGGTAACTCCAAGAAAACAACACACTTCTGAAGTTGAATGATATAACTCTTAATTGGCGTCCGCCATCTTGACAGTGTCCAGTAAAAACAAC
Organism: Chelon labrosus; assembly: GCF_963514085.1. NCBI lineage: Eukaryota > Metazoa > Chordata > Actinopteri > Mugiliformes > Mugilidae > Chelon > Chelon labrosus. The sequence goes on along the minus strand of NC_140351.1, from coordinate 2,255,471 downwards.
ACCACGTACAGGATACAACACAAAGAAAGATTTCTTTTAGCCAGCAGGAAATACTAACAATGCATAGAAGGTATTATACAACTTACACAAGTTATGGACAAGTCTGGAACTTACCAAGTAGAGTGAAAGGACTAAATTTACATTCGGTGTATCGCATGCTGTTCTGCGTTCGTTTGCCTCCGTGTCGATGGAGGAAGCAGCAGATGGGCAGACGACTGGAATCCCTCTCAAAACCTTTGACCTTTTCAACTTTGAGCTCTTTGGCTCAGTCACAGAGGAGACTGGAGGTCCTGAAGCTGAAGCCTCAGATCCCCCTTTTGCAGGTGTTCACCGTTCTTCCCCTTGCGAGCGTTGACGCTGTATCGTGGGGGATCTGCAGCTTTCTTCATGTGACCTCACAAGGAGCTGGGTTTTCCGTTGCCAATTCATTCAGTGAAGTCTTTTGTGGACTTTTTGTTGATGATAATAATGCAGTGTATCTGTATTTTGTGTTCAGGTGAAAAAAAGAAGATCTTTAAACTAGTCAATGGGGGAAAATTGAGGTTTAGTGGGCTGGCTTACAGCGAGAGTAAATAACTCATTTTATTGATGAGCACACTCTTAGTCACTAACAGTAGAGTCATACTGTAATAAATTGGTATCAGGAGATCGGCATCAGGCTTTAGCCAAGCCTTATCTTTTGTTGTTATTTATTTTAGGTTGTCAAAACATCTTCTTCTGTTGTAATGGAGGTTGGCCAGCGGGAAAGCTGCCAAAAATCAGAGTAGAAGAAGAGGAACCAAAATCCTGTTTCTAACCATATCTGCTGTTTAAAACGAAGTGAGTCAGATAGCAGTTATTGATAGGTGAATAGTGTAATGTAGATGTTTGGTGAGGTGGTAGTAGTTGATCATCTAAACAGAATCCATGGAGTCCACTCAGTCAAAGGCTGCACCCAAACAACAACAACAAACACTGAACGTTTAAAAGAAGAGAAAAGTTTCCTGGAGACAGCGTCAAGGAGAAACATCTTCCAGAGAGGGTTAGGGAGTTTATGGCAGCGTTGGATGACCAGAACATTTCTGGAGTAGAGAACACAAGGTACCAGCTACCCTCTCCACACTACATTAACTTTGACAGAAAGATTTATTGGACTGAATCCAGTCCACTCTAGGAGAAGACAAGGAAGACAAGGACAGACTTGAGGAAGCTACAGGAGACCAACTCTAGGAGAAGACAAGGAAGACAAGGACAGACTTTAGGAAGACACAGGAGACCAACTCTAGGAGAAGACAAGGACAGACAAGGACAGACTTTAGGAAGCTACAGGAGACCAACTCTAGGACATTTAACATCAGATCAGGACTCAATATTAAAAGATCGTTACCGGGTCAAGACATCTCTTGTAGCAAATGAGTTTTGTCTGATTCTCCTCCATGTTTCTGTTGCCACAGACTGGGAAGCTCGCATCGACAGCCATGGCAGAGTTTTCTACGTGGACCACGTCAACCGGACCACGACGTGGCAGAGGCCGAGCCACGGCGGCAAGTGTAGCCACGGCATCCCCCGCTCAGGGTCCACCCAGCAGATGGAGCAGCTCAACCGGAGGTCAGACTGAGTTAATGTCACTCTTCAGCGTTGGACGGGGTTTTTAAAAAAGATCTTTTTTGCGATTCACTGATTTGAGCACAATTTACAAATGTGTGCACAAAAATAATGAAATAACTAAAAGTAAAATAAATTAAAAGTTCTATATTTAGACGTGGGCAGTAGCAGATGGGAGTTGCAGGTTGGCAAGGAAATGTAGATGCTTTATTGTTACCCCTGTTGGCTCAAAACTCTTCTACAAATAGAAGAAGCGTTTATTATACAACCCAACAAAATAAAATACAATGAATTGAAAAATTATATAAAATGGGAAAAAAAATACTCCAATGAAGTGCTTAAGTCTGTCTGATTTTTGGTGTTTCAAGTTTTCATTTAAAACCAGAAACAGGAAAAACAACTGTTATTTGATTCTTTGATTTTTAAATCCAAAAATAATATGAAAAAGAAACTTCTTAAGAAATCTTTTATTCTGTAAAAGATGAAGTTAATATTAGACTTAATTTTCTTTCTACTAACGTGATTTAAAAAATAAAACTGGAAAAAGTCAAAAACCAAATACAACATCCATAATGTCCTTGGCTGAAGCAGGAAGTAGTCTCCATGGTGACCACTGGTCCAGGAAGTAGTCTCCATGGTGACCACTGGTCCAGGTCTCTCTGGTCCAGGTCTCTCTGGTCCAGGAAGTAGTCTCCATGGTGGCCACTGGTCCAGGTCTCTCTGGTCCAGGTCTCTCTGGTCCAGGAAGTAGTCTCCATGGTGGCCACTGGTCCAGGTCTCTCTGGTTCAGGTCTCTCCGGTCCAGGCATCAGGATCATTGTATTCATGGAAACAACTTCTTCTTCTTCTTCTTCTTCTTCTTCTTCTTCTTCTTCTTCTTTTTCTTTTTCTTTTTCTTCTTCTTCTTCTTCTTCACCTACAAAAACTTCTGCTTTCATATGAATCAAATAACCTTCCTCCTTTACTTCTCTTTGTGGTTTCTGTTTTCATAGATTAAAGGACGTTTGTTGTAAAGGATGTTTTTTAAATTGAAAGACTAATAAACTTTTATGTATTTATTTATTATATTAAAATCTAAAACCAAACTTGAAATACCAAAGAATACACGGACCATTTTTCATTTCTTTTTGGTTTGGAAGTTTGAAGCTTGTAGTTAGAAAGTAAAATGCTGAGCTGAACAAGTCAACAGTCTGAGTCAAGCTGAAGCTCATCCAGTTCTTTTAGTGGCGTTAGGCTGACACCTGGTGTCTGGTTTGGGAACTCAACCTAAGCGGTGCAGTGAAGTTCAGAAACAAATGATAATAAAAAACATGCACAACGTTACACAATGTCTGCATATGTGTGAAATGTGTCATAGACGTGAAGACATAAAATAGGATCTAGTAAAACCATTAATCCTTCATCCTGCAGGTACCAGAACATCCAGAGGACCATGGCCACAGAGGAGGACGGTGGGGGTCCCAGGTTAGAGCGCAGCGGCAGCACCGAGACCGATTCTGATTCTCCTCCGACAGGTACAGCTCTCAGAAGTCACACTTATCAACTAAAGAATAGACTGAAGAGATAGTTCTTCCTCTAGTGTGTTGGATTGTTTAGAGACGAGTTGTTTTGATATCGAAAGAATAATTCTGGTTCGACATGTTTTCATCATTTGCGGTTTTATAATGTCTGATGCAAGACGTCGTCACCCAGCTATAAGACTTAAGCCTTACATCATGTAGTGAAATATGTATAAATACAATACCTCAGTTAAAAAAAAATCTTGTGTTAGCAGTTTTCAAAATCTTCCTGTCCAGAGGAAAAAGGTTTGCTTAACACAAGAAGAGGATGGACCATTATTAAATGTACCACACCAGTGTTTTCAGTGTGTGCTCCATCTACAGTTGTTCTGTTGTGTTTGTGGATTAAAATCCATTTTACTGAAGAAATCTAAATAGAAATCTAAAGTTTCCAGTAATACAGTAATACAGGAAGTGTTCAGATCCTTTAGACTGTATTAAATACTTAAATATGTGAGTATTATCTAAAAGAAATGCTCTTGAACGTTCAATATTTTGCTTTTTTAAATAAAACAAGATTAAAATATTAATCTATTACCTCTCAGCTGTTTGTATATGGTGTTTGGCAGTTAAATCTATAATAAAGATCTGTAATCAAACCACTTTCTCAACAGCTGAGGCTTCAGACGTCATCGGTGACGTCACTCGGCCTTAATGAAGCAAGCCTCGTCAAGCACTTTATAAAAGTCTTCCTGGATTTCTCGACACACGCTACGAAGCCTCGGCGCAGTACGTCCCATCACTGATCATTACTAATCCACCTGTCGTCTCTCTGCAGGCCCCGCCTCCCCTGTCAATCACCAGAAGATCAGCCATCTCCTCCAATCACCTGCCGTCAAGTTCATCACTCATCCAGAATTCTTCACGGTGCTGCACAGCAACTATGTGAGTACTGCATCTTCTACATGTTTAATTACTATGGTTAGAATCTCATGACATAAAGTCTGACAACTAAACTGATTTTTTATTGTCAGTGATGCTTTTTTTAACAGTTTAGGTCTAAAATAACTAACATCATCAGCTGAGCAGACAGCAAACCTGTAGGTGTCATTTGTCTCCTCAGGCAGCCTACCGGATGTTCACCAGCAGCAGCTGTGTGAAGCACATGATCCTGAAGGTGCGTCGCGATGCCAGGAACTTTGAGCGCTACCAACACAACAGGGACCTGGTGGTCTTCCTCAACAAGTTTGCAGACACCCAGCTGGAGCTGCCCAGGGGCTGGGAGATCAAAACTGACCCTCAGGGCAAGGTAGGACCCCTCACACGTGTACAACGACCCTTTCACATCTTAAAGTCGGCACTGCGTCATGCCTGGAAATGCCAGCTAGACGAAAACAAGGCAAGGACAGAGCAACTGGGCTGATAGTTCTGTTCAGCTGTTTGAAATCTGCTGGTTCAAGCTGGATGAGCTCCAGAGAAGGTCAGACGCAACAAAGAGTTTATTGAAATGTCTCGTTACACAAGTCACAGGACATTTCAGTAAATGGGTAAATACTTTGGGGCGGAGATCAATGAAGACGTCATGACGCGCACACGAAAAACAGCTCTGTTCATGGTTCTGAAACGACAGTAGAGATCCATTAGAGACAGCAGCTGCTAAAATCTTCTACTGCACCACGAATGATGTTGGATTTTATTCACATCCAGAGAAACTAGGATCAGATCTGAAGAGCTGGTCCAGGTGTGAACACAGGACACACTGAACGGGACCTATTAGGTCTACCGTGGAGTAGGAATCTAGAAAATATAAAAATATATGCTGTTATACTAAAGTTTCAAACTGTTTTCCAATAAGAGATGTTTACGAATGTCTGATACTCTCATGTTGCAGAACCTGTAGTTTATAATATATTGTATACTGTGTAGTCTGAGTCCATGTTCTCTCTGTCCTCCAGTCTTTCTTTGTGGATCACAACAGTCGAGCCACGACCTTCATCGACCCTCGAATCCCTCTGCAGAATGGACGTCTGCCCGGCCACCTCGCCCACAGGCAGCACCTGCAGAGACTACGCAGCTACAGCGCCGGCGAGGTACTGAAATCCTCCCCGAGTTTGCATGCCTTCCCTCTCTCCAGGTTCTCCAGCTTCCTCCCACCGTCCAAAGACATGCTGGTTAGGTTCATTGGTGATTCTAAATTGGCCGTAGGTGTGAGTGTCTCTCTGTGTTAGCCCTGTGATAGACTGGAGACCTGTCCAGGGTGGACCCCACCTCTAGACCTGAATGATCCTTGTCGGATCATTGAGTTTTAAAGGTGTGTCCTGTCGTTCTCAGGCTTCTGACGTGTCCAGGAGTCGTGGAGCTTCTCTGATGGCCAGACCTGGAAACAGTCTGGTAGCCGCCATACGAAGCCAGCACCAAGCAGACCCACAGCAGCTGAGCGCTCCATGTATGCCACTCTCATTATCACGTATAAGACACAGACAGCTCACTCACCTTCTGACGACTCCGTGTCTGATCTCTCTTTCATCAGCGTACAATGACAAGATCGTGGCGTTCCTTCGACAGCCCAACATATTTGACATGTTGCAGGAGAGGCAGCCCAGTCTGAGCAGAAACCACGCTCTGAGGTAGGCCTCCTCCTCAAATGACTCAGAAACGATAGCATGGAAATACAGGTCCAACAAAGAGATGATTAACGATCAAAGATGCTCGGTTTTTACGACTTCATTTCCTGCTGTAGGCAGATTTAAAAGAGCTTCATGCTGTGCATAGATTGTTATTGGTCCATGCATTTCTGGGGGAGTATTTCAAGCTTGCATTTAAACTAAAACTGTTATTTGATTTTTTTATTTTTAAATCCTAAGAGAAAAACACTGGAAAAAGAGATACTCGTAAGGTTAATATTAGACTTAATTTTCTTTTTGCGAATGTGGTTTAAAAAAAATCTAATAAAATCTAATCTGTATTTTCCAAATATTGGCTTGTATGAACATTGACTGGATTCACCTCTTTACTGTTCAGAGAAAAGATCCACTACATCCGGACAGAAGGCACTCAGGGCGTGGAGAAGCTGTCGTGTGATGCAGACCTGGTCATCCTGTTGAGGTAAAGAAACTTCACCAAACCTGCCACGGACCCAGCATCAAGTGTTCTGACGCTGTGCTGTGTATGAAACGATATCCTCCGTGCTCTGTCTCCTCTCTGCAGTTTATTTGAAGAGGAAATCATGTCTTACGTCCCACCTCACCCCATCCACCCCGGCTTCAGCTTCTCTCCTCGCTGCTCACCCGCCTCCTCCCCACAGAACTCTCCAGGTAGGACCAGCCTCCGTTACATCTTTAAGTGTGGTTTTATATTGTTGTTGTGGTTGTTATCGTTGGTATGGCGGCATCTGAGGGACAAAGGACGGTCCACATTTTATCCAGATGGTTTGAAAGAGGAGTAAGTCCTTCTGTGAACAGGAGAGGTGGACTGAGATATGATCTGACATCAGTCACTGTGTGATTTTAATCCACTCAGGCGACGTCTTGACTTTGCCAAACTTTGATTTATAAGATAAAATAAGATAATCCTTTAATTTATCACACAACAGAGAACAAATCCTGAGGTTTCATGTTTTTTTTTTCTTGTAATAAATCAAAGTCTGGACAGATGTTTGGAGGCAAAGTCAAGATGTGGCCGCGTAGCATGGAGACACATTCACTGGAAGAAGCTCAAAACATGCGTGGCAGCAGATTTAGATGTGTGTTTATGTGTTTTATATTATTATTATTAATCTACAAAGTAACTAAAGCTTTCAAAAAGTGTAGAGGGATAAAAGTTTTAACATTAACTTGTAGCGGAGAGGCAGCAGGAAGCAGCAGAGACGTCATAACCAGAGATAAAGTCAGTATATTTGAGTAAAGCCATGTTTACACGGGACTAGTTTTATCTGGGGACCTCCGGTAATTTGTAATAATCACAGAGGTCGTCTGTGATTTTAATCCTGTGTGAATCATCCATGTCTGTAACTTGTAAAGTAAAAATTACACCTTTAGATATTACCTACCCTCTTTCTCCTAACACAGAAGTCCTGTCATAAAACTAATCCAGTGTCCAAGAGTGTTTCTGCCTCTTGCCTGTTAAGAATCATGAAGTCTGGACAGACGTTAGGCTGCAAAGTGGAGATGTCTCTGACCTATTCATCCATCTAGACCCGTGGTCACTTGCAAGTCTTAACTTCTTTAGCTCAGTGAACCCTGCTAGTAATACATAAGCAATCCAGTGGCAAATACATGACTTTGATTGGGGTTAGTGGGCCTTGATTGTCCTTTTGTAGAAGATGTTTCCAGGGTTTGTCCATTTGTTTCCAGACGTCCTTCACCTGCATACACGCTATTGTGTGAATGTCGACAGTGGACATCAGACACTCACAGAGAAAGACCTTAACCACAGTGGTTGACAGAGCCTGCTGTGTTACTGAGCACTAATGTTATCTTAACGAGCTCCGGCAGACCTCAAGCAGGCCAACTAAATGTGTCTGTGTGTGTGTGTGTGTGTGTGTGTGTTTGTGTGTGTTATATTAATGGGAGTTTCTATAAAAGGAAATTGGGTCACGGCAGGGAAGCTCGGCCTGTTATTATGCTCCATTCATTGGTTTGGCTGTTGTCCTTGTAGAAAGCAGAAACATTAGTCTCATTATGAGAAAGATCCACCAGAGCTCACTCCACCTTTTTCTCCTGCCAGTGAAGTGAAATGTGAGATAAGTAGGAAACAGTTTAAAGGCCTCACTGATATGAACTGATGTCCCAGATATTCTGCATGTCCCATCACATCCTCAGACTCTTCTTTCCCCGTCGTTTATTTCTTTATTAATGTGCGTTTGTGTGCAGGTTTGCAGAGAGCCAGGGCTCCGGCTCCTTATCGCAGGGACTTTGAAGCCAAACTACGAAACTTCTACAGGAAGTTAGAAGCTAAAGGTTACGGCCAGGGACCAGGAAAGATCAAGTAAGACCCTTTAGTAAATTACAGAAATGGAAATACATCAAAACAACCAACCCTAATCCTAATATTGCACTGTATACTCCTGAGACTGATATGATGATGTCCTCAGAGTTTTGTGTTTGTAAAAAAGTTCACATCACTGAAAGATTTTTATAACCTTGTGGTTCTTCTTGGTGCGTTGGGGTTGCCGCAGGTTGCTGATCAGGAGAGAACACCTGCTGGAAGGAACCTTTAACCAAGTGATGGCGTATTCACGCAAAGAGCTGCAGAGGAACAAACTCTACGTCACCTTCCTGGGGGAGGAGGGGTGAGGCATTCTCACTGTACTGTAAAACCCAAACCTGTGCATTGACATCCGTCCAGTGTTCACACCTGGTATTAACAAACTCCTAACAGCTACTGTCTCTAATGGAGCTCTACTGCTGCTGTTTCAGAACCAAGAACACACGTTATTAGTTACTGATCTCCGTCCTGACGTTAGTTTTTTTAGAGACCTGCCACTAAACTCAGATTATATCTCCAACCCTGGAAGCTTCCATACGACCCAGACCTCCATAGGTTCTGGGTTCTAATCCAGGGGCCGACTGGGTCCTTTCTGGTTGTCTGTCTCTCTGTGTTAGTCCTGTAATAGACTGGAGACCTGTCCAGGATGGCCTCTCGCCCAATGACGGCTGGGATAGGCTCCATCCAGCCCCCCCCCCATGACCCTCCAGAGGACAAGCGGTTACAGAAAATGAATAAATTAACGTGTTATCGTCCAGAAACGACGATTCTAACAATGCAAACTTTTCTCAAATAGCAGGAGGAGCAGGACATGTTCACACGGCACATTAGTGGACTTAACGGCATCTCTTTTTAAGTTGGGTAGTTCCTTAGTGTAAGGAACGAGTGGAAATACACAGATATAGAATCAGATGTGACACTGTTCAACAAGAGTTCATCGGCTTCTGTGGTGGAGTTGTCCATTCATTCCTGAACTATCTATCAGGACAGCTGTCAATCTGCCAATCAGCCACGTAGCTGCCTGCAGGAATGCTAACACTAGCTTCATCAGCTGTGTGTCAGGATCAGATGTAGCAGTGTGGCCTTGGCTGTCACAACTACAACTTATTCCTCATGTTAATGCATTTCTATTGAGAGTGAGAGTTTAGGTTTATGCTACGGTTGGTGCTCTGCCTGCAAGTGGCCAATATTTTAGTAAATGCTCCTTTAACCCTCATACCTGATTTATTTTAAAATAGCTACGTTGTTACCACTAAGGGACAAAAGTGTCCTCTTTTAAAATGCCATAAAAATGGCATATGTTAATATTTTTTTTTGCTTTTTTTACATAAATCTTTTAATCTACTTCAGTCCTAATCATAAATACCAAATGTTTGATTATTTTCAATATTTTAACGCTTTATATGCCAGTTTTTTTGATGCCCCTTAGTGGTAACTAGGTTACACAGTGAAAAAATAGAGTATTATGGGATTTGTTTTTGAAATATCAAAATTTGTTAAAAAATACACACCTTTACCAAATATCATAGCAGCAAGCATAACCAACACTGAGTAATCAAAAAAATAAAACCTGAAAAGGACACTTTTGTCCATATCAGGTATGAGGGTTAAATGGCGCATGTTAGCCAAAATCCACCTTCTCCGCTTTACTTCCCTTTCTTATAAACAATGTGCCTGAATGAACCGTTCAGGTTAGCAGCCCCCGCTGTGATGATAAAAACACAACAAGCGCCCACGGCCGGTGTTCAGATCCTCCCAAAAACAAGCAGCCGCCTCGTTGTACAAGTAAAACGCTCCAGATATTGTGTTGTTGGCTGCAGGAGCAGAACTGAAGTAATCCGCTGCATGTTCACTTCCTCAGATGTGTGACAGAGTGAAGTCTCTCGTGTTTGTTCTTGCAGCCAACAACAGAATATCTGGCGTTCTCTGCTTGTGGGGGAGACGTTGTACAACTAGCAGAAGAAACTGTAAAGCTTAATGCATTATGGTGTTCTGAGGAAAGATGTTAGAGAAACAATAAACAAGGACGGTCTGTGCTCTCATGTCACCTAATTGGTTTTATCTGACATTGCTTTTAGAGTTTGTAAACTATTTGAAACATGAAGACTACGTAACTGAGCTCTGTCAGTGTTTTAATCCCCTGTCTCTGTCCTCTTGTCTCTCCAGGTTAGATTACAGCGGTCCATCCAGGGAGTTCTTCTTCCTCTTGTCTCAGGAGCTGTTCAACCCGTACTACGGCCTCTTTGAATACTCAGCCAACGACACCTACACCGTTCAGATCAGCCCCATGTCGGCTTTTGTTGAGAATCATCTGGAATGGTGAGAAACGTGTTATTGAAATGACTGATGAGCACACACTGCGTCAGCTAGTGGTAAACCTCCAGAAACATTCATTTTATCATTACTTCGGACGTCCTGATCTGATCTTAATGTCCTAGAGGTGGTCTCCTGTAGCTTCCTAAAGTCTGTCATTGTCTTCCTTGTCTTCTCCTTGATTCAGTCCAATAAATCTTTCTGTCAAAGTTAATTAACAAAACCCTAAAGAAACAAGGTTTTTGTTTTCCGTTGAATCAAATGACTAGAACTTCTCTGTATATTTGTGTCCAGGTTCCGTTTCAGTGGTCGTATTCTGGGCCTGGCTCTGATCCATCAGTACTTACTGGATGCGTTCTTCACCAGACCCTTCTACAAGGCTCTGCTCAGACTGTGAGTAGAAACACAAACACATCTCATCTTCAAGTCTACGAGTCATTTACTTCTTGAGTCTGATCACTGGTGTTGTTGTCCCTCAGCCAGATGTTAAATTAGCCACTAGAACAATAAAACGTGACGGTTATGGAATAAGAACCATCAGTGTTTATATTTGCTCCTTATGAGCCTCTAATGTTTTAATTTGTCTGGTTGGACCTCACATGCTAAGGCAGTGTTTTTCAACCTTGGGGTCGCGACCCCACGTGGGGTCGCCTGAAATTCAAATGGGGTCGCCTGAAATGTCTAATAATTAAAAAATAAATAAAAAAATCAACAAATTATTATTATTTTTAAAATTATGATTAAAAACACCACAGAAAATATTAAACAACTGTTTTCTTTCACTTTCATTAATATAAATCGAGTTCAAATAAAATGCAGCATATAAAAATATCAGCGCTGGTGCATCTTGATTCACGGCTGCGATGACGTGACTGCACGAGCCACAGCTACTTGAGTTCCCGCGCTTCAACGAGTCTAAACAAACTTCAGTAGAGAACAACAGAAAACAAAATGGAAAGATTTCTTCGCCAGCCTGACACTGATACGGTTCCAAGAGGAACGGAGAAACAGACACCAAAAAGACAGAGAAAATACGACGAAAGTTTCCTTCAGTATGGATTTACTAGCGTTATTGAAAGCAACGAGGAGAAGCCGAAATGTCTGCTGTGTGGTAATGTCCTGTCTGCCGAGAATATGAAACCTAACAAACTTAAAAGACACTTTGAGACAACACACAAAGAACATGTCGGCAAACCAAAATCTTTTTTCGAAAATAAATGTGCCGAGCTGAATAAACAGCGAGTGTACTTTAAAAAGGCCATGACGGTGGGTGAGCGGGCTCTGAAAGCCTCTTTTGAGGTGAGCTATCTCATTGCCAAGGCTATGAAGCTGCATACCATTGCTGAGACATTAATATTACCAGCTGCGATCGAAATGGTAAGAACGATGTGCGGGGAGGAAGACGCTCAAAAACTGAAGACCATACCATTGTCCGATAACACTGTGAAAAGACGGATTGACGCAATTGCTGGTGACCAAGAGAGCACGCTGACAGAAAAACTTCGCAATTCCCCAGCTTATGCTCTTCAAATGGATGTTAGTACGGAAGGAAAAAATGCCCATGCTTTGACATTTGTTCGTTTCATGCAGGAGAATGCAATTCACGAGGATATTTTGTTCTGTCTCCCTCTTCCTGAACATGAGACTGCCCAAGAAATGTACGATGTCCTTCAACATTATATGGAGGAAAACAGAATTCCCTGGGAGCGTATGGTGGGATTTTGCACTGACGGGGCTCCGTCTATGGCGGGACGACGAAATGGTTTGCGTACACTTACTGTATCACCCAGCGGGCCCCATCTGCAATATGGAATCACTGCATGATTCACCGTGAACAACTGGCATCTAAAGAACTGAGTGCGCCCATCGCAGACATACTGCAGCAGGTCGTAACCATGGTGAACTACATCAAGCCACATCCTCTGCGCGCACGTCTGTTCGCAAAACTATGTGCCGACATGGGCTCAGAGTATGAAAATTTACTGTTTCACACAGAGGCACGGTGGTTGTCCAGAGGTAACGTGTTGGGGCGGTTTTTCAATATGCGAAACGAACTGTTAGCGTTTTCCATGGATGTGAAAAAAACTGATTTTGTTGACTTTCTGTGTGACCAGCAGAAAATGTGTCTCCTTGCATATGTAACGGACATCTTTGGAAAACTAAACGAACTAAACACAAGCATGCAGGGGAAAAGCAAGAATCTCATGCAGATGAGTGATCGTATTGATGGATTCAGGGGGAAACTCGCTTACTGGCGAGAAAGCCTTTCAAAGGCAAACTTCGCCCCTTTCCCCCAGATGAGTCAGTTTTTAAAAGACAACAGCATCGATAAGTGCCCCACAACGGAGATGTGCAGCCACCTGAAACGCCTAGAAGAGAACTTCGCCACTTATTTCCCAGACGTGGATATGTCAAAGTTTGACTGGGTGAGGGACCCATTTCACTGTGATGCAGGCACAGTTGACCTGCCTGCCACCGCTGTTGAACAGCTGATTGATCTGTCATATGACAAAGCGCAACAGCGATGCCATTCGCGAGTGCCGGTGGAGGAATTCTGGTTTGGAACAAAAAATGACTACCCAGAGATCTCAATGTGTGCTCTAAAAATGTTGGTTCCTTTTGGAAGCACATATTTGTGTGAAGCTGGATTTAGTGCCCTTGTGTACATGAAGTCGAAGTACCGTTCCCGACTGGATGTGACGTCAGAGATGAGATGCGCTGTGTCTACTACAGCACCTGACTTTGCAAGGCTGCAGCGAGGTGTGCAGGCTCAGCCATCCCATTAAAATTATTTTATTAAATGTGGTGAGTTGAAAGAGACAATAACAATACACAAAAGACAAACTGAAGCTGAAACGGAAGGAAGCACTGTAACTTTCCATTGTTCAAATTTTCACTGTGGCCAGTTTAAAATGCTGCACTAGTTTTTCATAATTCATTGAGAGATTGTTCAGTTTTAATTTTCAGACTTGTAAAGACAGGCACACCTAACTGTACATTTAAAATAAAATGTCACTTTGTGCACTAATCTGGATACTCTGTATTTGCAACTCGGTAAAACAAACATGATCAAAAACTAATTCTAAGAAAAAAAATGTCTCTGGGGTCACCGGAAATTTCTGATCTCAAAATGGGGTCACAAGCCAAAAAAGGTTGGGAACCACTGTGCTAAGGCCTTGACGGGATTTCAGTCTAAATTTATATTTTGTGTGTTTTTTTTCTTCTTTATTTGGTATATTAAGTTTATCTGGGCTGTAAACAATTATGAAATCACGTCAGATTTGAAGGTGGTTTAAATAAAAATGCAGCAATTTTCAATTTAAAATTAAATTATTAATAAACCCCTGATATGTAATAGTCAGATAATAAAAATAAATTAAAGAGAAAATGGAAATTTAGTTTTAATCAAAAATAAATAAAAATAATAATATAAAAAATATTTCATATATTTTATTTAATTTATAATATTTAGAATTTCAATTTTTTTTATTTCTGTTCTATTTTATATTGCATATTATGTGTTTATTATTAATAAATTAAAACAATAAGAATAATAACAAGAATAATAATAAGAAAACTAATAAACTCACAATATGTAATAAATAAAGGAAATTTAGTCTCATTCAATAAACCTATAAATACAAAAATTAATATAAAAATATTTGATTTATTATATTAAAATTTTTTGTTTTCATTTTTTTATTTTACTTTGTATTGCGTATTCTGTGTTTATTAATAAAATAAAATAAAATAAATGTAAATGTTGATCTCAGTGCTTTGCAAACTTTTCTAATACAGACAGTTTGGATCAATTTAATGTGAAAACTGAGGTTATATTTCAGACGTTTAGCTTCCTGCTGCTTCTCTTTCCCTCTCTCTGAACTTTTAAGATGCATATTTCCATCTGTTTTGTTTTTCTATCAACATGAAGCTGTTGACTAGACGGTACGGTGAGAGTTATATATGTGTGTGTGTGTCCTGTAGAGCGACGGATCTGTCTGATCTGGAGTATCTGGACGAGGAGTTCCACCAGTCTCTGCAGTGGATGAAAGACAACGACATCACTGACATCCTGGACCTCACCTTCACCGTCAATGAGGAGGTCTTTGGTCAGGTCAGTATATCTGCTTGGTGTCCAGTCCTTTCACATATATGTTCCCTTCATGACAACCTTTCAGTATTTATTCTGATGATGGTTTTAACCATTAACTCTGAACGCCAGGTGACGGAGCGAGAGCTGAAGTCGGGCGGCTCCAACCTGCAGGTGACGGAGAAGAACAAGAAGGATTACATCGAGCGAATGGCCAAGTGGAGGGTGGAGAGAGGAGTGGTGCAGCAGACGGAGGCGCTGGTCAGAGGATTCTACGAGGTGGATGTCTATTTTAGTTTATTTTATTTTATTAGTAAACACACAATATGCAATATAAAATAAAAGTTGAAATAAAAAAATTGAAAACAGAATATTTAAATATTATAAATATCATATTGTTGTATTATTTTGTTTCTTTATTTTTGATTAAGACTAACTTTCATTTCTCTTTAAGTTTTTCATTATTACATATCATGAGTTTATTAATTATTTTATTTTATTTTATTTTATTTTAAATTGAAAATTGCTGGGTTTATTGAATTAGACTAAATTTAATTTTTTTCTTTAAGTTTTTTATTACACGAAATAAACTGACTATTACATATTGTGAGTTTATTAATCTTGTTATTATTCTTACTGGTTTATTTTATTTTATTTTATTATGTATGATAAACACACAATATGCAATATAAAACAAAAATAGAAGTAAAAAATAGAAACAGGAAATTCTAAATATTATAAATAAAACCAAATATAAGAAATATTTTTATATTATTATTTTTTTATTTATGGGTTTATTAGACTCAATTTCCTCTATTTATTACATGTTGTGAGTTGATTAGTTTTCTTCTTAATATTATTTTATTTTATTTTATTTTAAATTGAATGCAAAAATGACATTTCATTATTTTTTACAGCTCAGACAAAAACACCCAACCCCATGAAGGCCTTAGACTGTGAGGCCCATAGATGTGAATGGATCATAATCATGTATATACTGTACTAAACATGTAGATCCTATACTAACTAAACCTTTACCTGTCCCCAGGTGGTGGACTCCAGGCTGGTGTCGGTGTTTGATGCTCGGGAGCTGGAGCTGGTCATCGCAGGGACGGTAGAGATTGACCTCGGTGACTGGAGGAGCAACACGGAGTACAGAGGAGGTGTGTGTTGACCCTCACACACCAGCTTAGTGTGCAGACACACTGCAGAGTAGGACCAGTCTGAGCAGCTCAGAATAAAGGAACTGAGGCGTCTGACCATGAACCTTCTGACCGGCTCCCCCTAGGTTACCATGACGGCCACATCGTGATGCGGTGGTTCTGGGCGGCCGTGGAGCGCTTCAACAACGAGCAGCGCCTCCGCCTGCTGCAGTTTGTCACCGGGACGTCCAGCGTTCCCTACGAGGGCTTCGCCGCCCTGCGAGGGTCCAACGGCCTCCGACGCTTCTGCATCGAGAAGTGGGGCAAAGTCACGTCGCTACCCAGGTACCTTGTCCTCTCCTGATCCCAGACCTGGACTATGTGTTCATCAGAGACAGGACGGCTCATGATTTAGTTTAGTTTAGTTGTTTTTTAATAATAAACAGTGAGAAGGTCTAAATGAAATAGCTGTAAGCTGGAACCAGCTGTACATGCTCACACTTCAGCATTTTGATTGAGCCTATATGATTTGACTGCAGCTGTAGCTCTACAGTATATACAGTAGCTCTAGCGTATATATAGTACAGATGCTTTGACATTGTTTATCAGAAAGCATCAGCTCAGCAGAGGGGCTATTCTGGTATGTCCCCTCCTCTGCAGTGCAGGTACACGCCACGCTGCACAAGGTGTGCTCCTCTGACCTTAGAGCAGGACGTTAATTTGTTAAAATATTGGCGTCCTCAGCAGAAACAAAAACACAGAACACAGGACTCAGGTTTCAGTGCAGCGAAGGGAAACGTGCCAGAGCTTGACTCTGTGGACAGAGATAGATGAACTATGAAGACTTTACTCTAAATAAGAGGCGAGTCAGCGATTTGCAACCATCCCACTACCATGTTCATCATGTGATGCTCAAAACGTAGAGGACACGTTACAAACGTTGGCGTTTTGACCGAACATAATAATAAATAATATTTAAATAGACTCAAAAAGTCTGAAAGGAAGTGTATTTATCTAAAGGAGGAAAATAGAGAATAATAATAAGAATAATAACAATAATACACTTGCAATATGTGATGGGCTTGAAATAAAAAAATTATTAATAAAATAAAATATATAAAATAAAATAAAATAAATGAATAAATAAAACAGAGATAATAATTTATAAATGAAATAGAATAAAAATAAAATAGAAAAACAAAAAATGTACATACACAATCTTTACAAGAATAATAAAATAATTCAATGTTAAAAATGAAATTGCAATGAATTCACAACCAACAACCATGTAACTTTAATTTAAAAAAGTGCTACATAAATACATTAATTTTATTTTTATTTTATTACATATTATTTTTATTTTTATTTTATTACATATTTTTATTTCTATTTTATTACATATTTTTATTTTTATTTATTACATTTTATTTTTATTTTATTACATATTTTTTATTTTATTACATATTATTTTTTTTTTTATTTTATTACATATTGTTTTATTTTTATTTTATTGCATATTATTTTTATTTTTTATTTTATTACATATTATTTTTGCACATGTTATTATAATATTTATTTATTTATTTATTTATTTATTTATTACAAATTGAAAATGACTGCAATTTCATTTCAAATTCAAACCACCTCCATCTCTGGTTTGAATCCAATTTGCAAAAATCACATTTTGTTTTTAGAGGTCTAAGCGCTAAATATGCCACATCTTGATTTGCCAAAAATGTAATAATAATGATTCGTGCCTGAAGCCTCATAAATATCTTAGATATTAACGGATCATAGTCCATCCACATATTGTTCCGTCACATTCCTGCGTTCATGGAGCTAACAGCTGCCATCTACCAGCCTGACTGAGTCAACATCTTTATTTATTTTATAAACTTCTCAACTTCTCTATTATGAGAATAATCCGTTATTCACTGCTGTCTTAATACACGTAAGGCTAGCATCATGGACACTGAATGGAAGGTCTTTCCAGGATAGTTTTCTCAGTTTGTCTGAAGCTCTAAAGCCAGACTTCTGCTTCTGATCGACACCTCCTCAACAATATAACCTCTTTCCTTCTGCTTCCTCTCTTTCTGTCTCAGGGCTCATACGTGTTTTAACCGCCTTGACCTTCCTCCATACCCGTCATACACCATGTTGTATGAGAAGCTGCTGATCGCTGTGGAGGAAACGAGCACGTTTGGTTTGGAGTGAAGCAGACAAAAAACAAACACTGCACCCCTCTCTGTTTAACGAAGTAAAAAAAAAACATGAAGGATGCCTCTGGTCGGCTGAAAATATACCTGAACGGTAGCGGACACAGTTTTTTGGTGGTGTGGATATAATGTACGTCACTGTCGTGGTTCTACGTGTTCGAGTCTGTCACTTAGCTATGAGGATGTTAACGACCACACCCAGCACTTAGGACGTCACCACAGGACTACGGTTATTTTTATATCAATCAGTACGAGTGGGGAATGTGAGACACTACACTGACTTTTAAAAAAACTAAAATAATATTTATATATATATATATTCAGTCTGTGCAGACGAAGTGGAATCCAGATCATTTGTTGCATGTACCAAAATGCATCACACAGTAAGTACAGTAATATTAAATGCTATCAAAGCCAGACACAACTAAAGAGCAGTGTACAGAGGTATGAAGAATAAGAGCAGCACATGAGCACTGGAGATTTAACCTGACGACAACTTAAGTGCTTGAGAATGTGTTGGAATTTATCTTTAAAGCAGATTTAAGTGATTAAGTGAAATAAAAGTAAAAAAAATAAAAATAAATCTAAGAATCAAGAATGAAATCAGAGAATTGGTGAGAAAAATAACTATTTGTAAAGAATTAAGACTTATAAATATGTAAATCACAAAAAAACTAAAACAATAAATGACGTGTGCAGAGTTTGGTGCACAGATACATATATATATATATATATCCTCAGGTGATTGGCTGTTCCTACACACAGATGTGTAATACAGACGTGGAGAAGCTCATCGGTTGGATGCAAAGTCTAGTAGCTGCCTCATGCCAAAGGAACAATCATGTCTGGTTTAATCCGGAGAGCTGACAAAGATCAATATATGAGTCATGTGGCTGTGGCCCCGTGGACCTGAGATACGAAAAAACAGAGATATCATCATATTAATTTAAGTTTATATCATTTTATTAAGCTGAGAGGCTAGCCTGTCACGGTACGTTTTTGCAGTTACGTCTGCAGACAACTTCTAAAAATGTAAAATAAACTATTTCCCAAATCTATCCCCAGAGGACCAGGATAAGTTAAGCCAACACATTCTCATGCTGTTCTCTCAGTTAACTGTAGAAATGATTTAATTTTATTTCAACCATCTCCTCAGTCATTGGCAGAGATGCTAGAGAAGCCACAGAGAATACGAGTCGTACACTGGAACTGGAGAAAGAGCGAAGAGAAGGATTTAACTCAATATAATACTGATCCTACTGGTTGAAGTATACTCCTTTAAATACTGTACATACACCTAATGGACAGACTACAGGTCAGATACTGAAGAAGCACTGGTATCATGCAGGACGTCCAACATCTGGACCTGCAGCTTCCCTTATTTTGTGACGTGCAGCCGGACTTTGACTGTTTCTTTCCAGCTTTAGCAACACTTTCGCAATCCGAGACAACGATGTCATGTCCTCTACGAACTAAAAAAGAGCCTTCGGTTCCAACTCAAGGGCTTCTGGGATATCGTCTGTAGAGACCGAGCAAACGGGCATCTTCTGATTTCTCGACGACAAAGAACGGTGCTTCAGACCTTCTGCGTCCTCTGGTCCTGCTGTTTGAATGGGAGCTGCTCAGACTCTTATTCAAGTCTTCCACTGACTGAACTTCTTCTCTGACCGTCATCATGGTGTTGCTCTCTTGCATGGAGCAGGTACTCCATCACGTGGACCTTTACCGTCTCAAACATTTTGACTGGTGCAAAGCAGCATGTAAGGTTTCCAAGGGCCCCAGTTAGGTGGACTAGCTTCCTTAAAGCGATCTTGTGTACAGGGGGTGGGCCCGTGGACCAACCAGTGTAATATATGCAATAGTCAAGACCTTTACTCCCGTCTGTCCCCCACTCTACCGTCTTCTTTCCGAGTGCAGTGTACCCTCAGCAGCCCAGCCCCTTGTCCTCATCTCCAGCCCAGTAATGAAACTGTGCCTCAGTTACTTACTGCCTCATATGTTGCCTGTGGGCTCAGTGCTCAAGCCTGACGCGAAGGAAAAGTCCTGACTTCAGATATTTGCCTTTGGTTCTCCTGGTGTCAGGTTGATGAGGTGAGGACCTCGTTGGTTATCCCATGTCTGCATGGGTAGACAACTGTCTGATTTATTTAAAGAAGCCAATAGAAATGCAACCAAGGAGCATTAAAAGAGGTTTGGAAGCCAAATATTCAAAGGGTATAAAGCATGGATACATAACCTTCCTCATCCCACGTTTAACTGCAGGCTTTTGTCAATTAAACTCCTGAATGAGATGAGAAGTTAACAAGCAACTCAGATGTCTCCATGTATTTAGGTGGGTGCTGCTCCGTGGTTCTAAATAAGGTCCCGTTCAGGCCTCACATTAACATCCGTCCTGGGGAATCAGATCACAAGTGTCCAGGTTAAACAGGTCCAGGTGTGAACACTGATCTAGTCTCTAGAGTCCAGGCTAAACAAGTCCAGGTGTGAACACTGATCTGGTCTCTAGAGTCCAGGTTAAACAGGTCCAGGTGTGCACACTGATCTGGTGTCAGTCCACATGTGGAGGTGGTCTGGGACACGTCTGTGAACACACAATGAGTCCTGGGTCACATTAAAGACCACCTACTCAACAGGGCTGATGTGTCAAAGAGGAGTTTAACTCATTCATTCAACCACTAGTAGAAATGATCACATGAATAAATGATGTCTCATCATGTGACTAATGAAGCTTCCAGGGTTGGAGTTATAATCTGAGTTTAGTGCAGGTCTCCAAAATAACTAACGTCAGGATGGAGATCAGTAGATAATAATTTAACGTGTGTTGAAAATCTTGGTTCTTGGTTCTGAAACAGCAGTAAAGATCCATTAGAGACAGCAGCTGTTAAAATATGAAGGCTTCTTTATGCAGATTATGTATTTTTGCGTAAGAACGTCAGGACGGAGATCAATAGATAATAGCCTAACGTTCTTGGTTCTGAAACAACAGCAGAGATCCATCATGTTAACACCAGGTGTGAACACAAACACTAAAAGCTGGACACTTGTGATCGGGTGTTAATGTTAGCTAGATAACAAACGTCCAGCAGAACTGTCGGCAGTCGTGTTGCATTGTGGGTAATCTGGGCACCATCGTAAAATACGATAACGCTCGTTCTGCTTGTTCGTACTTGTGGCACGTGTGTTTGCGTTAATCGTTGGAGGTCATGTGACTAGCGGTCGCACCAGTTGTTCAAACCGAGCGATGGATTTAAAAAGTGGAGCTTTGTACAAAACTACAACTTACAAAGCTTCAACATTAGCTAAGTAATATATTTGGATAAAAGACAAAGAGACGAGTTAACGGCAGAAGATGTAAAGAGTCGATTAATTACATAAGTGACAGTTTGGCAGTGATTTGGTTCATCTTGATGTATTAAACCAATAATCTGAGTCTAGTTTGTTTCTAGGAATTTGGGAAATAATCTGTGTTCTAACATGTTAAAGGATTAATGAACGACTGGTGCAGCCCGTTCCTGGCTGAAGTGGATTACTGCCCCAACGTTGGTTTGGGATAGGGTCTGCCCCCACCCCCTCCCACACACACACACACACATCTAAGAAAATACATAAATAAATTAGATAAATATGTTAAATTACATGTGGATTTTATCCAGTTTTACAGACCTGAATCCCCAAAACATGACCATTCTTATTCAGTGTCTGGCTGTAGATTATGTAGCAGGTGGGACAATACTGGACTCAGCAGACTGTTTTCTTTTTAAAATCACCTGAACCCTTGACAATCATTTCATAAACGGACCCACACTGTATTTGAAGATGTATAAAGCCAGAACTGTTGGCGCTGGATGTTTTAAAAAAGAAAAGTCTTTGAACGTAATCTGGGGTTTGGCGACCTGTGCGACCACACGGGGCAGGACAGGAAGCCCTCCGTCCCCTGAGCCTGAGCAGGACTTATGTAAGAGTTTGTCCACATGTTTGTCACCTGACCTGACCGGCAACCTGTCTGGTCTCAAAGCCTCTTTGTTCATGATGTGTGAAAAGTTCAGAAAACGGTTCAATGGAGCTAAAAACAGTAAGAACTTCAGGATGTTTGATTCTCGTTGGAGACTGTTCTGGTGGTTTCTGTCACTGTCGCATCGGCAAGGCCTTATCATGTCACACGTGTACATCCACAAGGACAAGGCTGTGATTCTGTTGCATCCCATGTCTTCTTCTTTTCTTCTTTTCTTTTCTACGATCTTTTGTACTGTTATTTATACTGTATCGTATTTATAATTAAGGGGAAGTCTGAAGCTTCCCTTGAATGTTTTGTTTGTTTGCAGTTTTGCGGCGGCGCCACGAGGAGCGCCTGTCGAAGAGTTAGCCTTCGCTTTCGAAGCCTTTTGTGTTTTGATATGTGTCCTTTTCTATTATTGTTGTCTCATGTCACAAACTGGAGCAGAAACGGTTCCATCTTTGTCCGTTGACGTAGCGGTGGTTCTTTTTCTCCTCCTGGTTAGCACCGTCACTTCTGAGCTTCTGTTCAACGTTAGATTCATTCCACGTCGCTGCTGCATGCGTCCAGCAACTGATCTGAGCCCTGGGGAGGTTATCACATTTATTTTTTATCTTGTTTTGTTTTTATTGGGTTCTTGTTGTAAAATCTTGAACACTGATATTTATTGCAGGTGGAGAACGATTAAGAACAACAACACTGATTTATAAGTGCATTGATGAAGTTATTCTAGAACTATTTAAACATGATATTGGTAAAGAATCAAACAGTTTATGAAAGGGAGCGTGTGAATGACTGGATATGGACCGTGGCAACTTTGCTGGGAGGTGACGATGAAGCATGCAGCGTATTTTATTTATTTATTTATTTATTTTCGTTTCTAGTTTTATGTGCGTGAATTAAACACACATGTACAAAAAAACTAAATAAAATGTCGAACGGTGCAGTGCTGATCTGACGAAGAACGGGTTGCTAAATACTCAGGCTGTGCTATCGCTCCACCGTACCATACTACTGTTTATGAATCTCAATAAAACAGTCACTTTGTTACTGCGCTGCCACTCTTGTTTTTTTAAAAAAGCAGATTGAAAATGCAAAAACAATAAATATGAAGCTTATACAGAATATAATGTAGAAGTGGATCTACCTTCATACAGGTAAGAAGGACTGGGACTAAAAGTGGCTGCAGGACGTCTACACTCTGAACATCCATAAGGTTTTATGCTCTTTAGTATAATTTTAAGAATATTTTATGTCACCATGTGATTCTACTGATGTTATTTACATACAGTAATATATGAGAACCATCTGACAACTCAGTTGGAATAGTTGTGTTTCTTTGCGGTTATTTTGCATCTATATTTTTCTACATTCATTGGTACCTCTTTAAAGTCATCTTGTGTCTCTTCGGAATCCATTTTTGATCAGTTTAAATATTTAAATTAAATTTATGTCCCAATGAGTAAATATACATCAATAAGCTGTAACCAGCTGTCTGTGGTCGTAACCAAAAATTTAATTTAAGATAAAAAAAATAAAATATGTAAAAATGCAGGTGTAAATAAAAACATAGTGTGGGGAAAATTAGCAAAACTTTGTGGTAAAACTTTGCTTAACTTAGTATTTTAATAAAAAATTTTAAAATACCGATGTTTAAAACACGCTATGTTTTAAAACCTAGCGTGAAAAACTTACTTTCAATCTATAAATTATAATAAATAGAGAAATAAAAGTTAATGGAAAAGTATGTTTTTAAAAATCAGCCACTTCAGGGACACTCAGTAAAATCCAACCTCATTAAAGTTAGAGGTGGATATGTGAAGGCTATAACATATTTTGTCATTACGGAAATGTTCGTTCTCCACCAGTCCACACAATCAGTTGAAACACGTCCTATGGCTTCAGTATCTGTTTTGCAAAAGGAATAAATTTTACTTTTTTATTTTTTAAATGTTTAATCGAAGAAATTCGCTGATGGAAGTTAGTTTTTTCCCTTTTTCACTTGAACGCCTCACAACGCTCCACCCCCTGACCGTTGCTGGGTCCAATTGGCCAATCAGCGTGTCACTCAGCACGTGTTTCCATGGTTACAGAAAGCGCAGCGCCGGCTCCGTGTTGTCAGAGAGTTCCCAAACAGAAAAACCAAACGCTGCGTCAAAATGAGCCGCTCTGCGTCTTTAGTCCAGAGAATATCACGCTCTGAGGACGACTTTTAACTTCTACACTTAAACAACACTCACAGTGCTTTCTTTAACTTTTATCAGCTTCGTGTATTTATTCATTTTGTGCTTGTAAAAGTTTGTTTTTGTTTAAAAAAACAAAACAAAAAAAACAAAACGCGACGCCATGATCCCAGAGTGTCCACGCACCGGGGACACGAGGAGCCGGTCCCGCTTCCAGCACAGCCCGGCGGCTCCAGAACCGAGCCAGGCCCGCGGAGTCTGCGGCTTGTTGTCCGGAGTCAGGACCCCCATCAGCAGCGACCCCTTCAGCGACCACTACACCATCATCCCCGGCAAAGAGCTCGGAAGGTACGGAGGGAAAATATTACAGTAATGAGAGATACCTGTGGGTGTGGAGGAGATTTACTGTTTTATTTATTGTCTAAAATTATAAAATGTATGAGCAGAAATATTTATTTCCTGAGAGATCGGATAGTTGTTGTTGTTTTTTTATTTTATTTTTTTATTGCGTGTGTTTTGTGTCTTTGCAGCCTGTGCATCTTTGCAGTTGGTCTTTGTTTCTGGTTGTCATGTTTGTGTTAATGAATCGCTCTGTCATAATTTAGTGACTCTTTAAAGATTTTTTTTTCTTTTTGTGACTGTGTTCATCTTGTGTCTTTGCAGCCTGTGCATCTTTGTAGTTGTTGCTGTGGTTGTTGTGTGTCTCTTTGTGGTTGTTTTTAGTCTGTGGTTGTCATTTATGTGTTTATTTACTCTTAGAAGTAATCTTTATGCCTACAGTTGAATTGTGTCTGTGCTAATCTTGTGTCTTTGCAGCTTGTGCATCTTTGTAGTTGCTTTATGCATCTGGTTGTCTTCTTTCTGGATTTAATTAATCTCTCTGTCGTAATGTAGTGACTCCTCAGAGTCATATTGTCCTTTTAGTTGATCTGTGTCTCTGATTCCTTTGTATTTTTGCAGCCTGTGCCTCTGTGTAGTTGTTTTATGTCTCTGGTAGTCTTGTCTTAATTTAGTGACTATATGAAGTCATCTTTTAGTAGTAGATGTGCGTCTGTGGTTATTTTGTCTGTGTTGTGTCTTTGCAGTCTGTGCATCTTTGTAGTTGTTTTATGTCTCTGGTAGTCTTGTTTCTGGAGTTAATACATTTCTTTATCATAACTTAGCGACTCTTTAAAGTACATTTTTGTGTCCGTAGTTGATTTGTGCATGCTCTTATTTTGTGTCTTTGCTGCCCGTGCCTCTTTGTAGTTGTTTTATGTGTCTGCTTGTCTTGTTTCTGGAGTTAATGAATCACTCTGTCATGATTTAGTGACTCTTTAAAGTCTTTTTTTGTGTGCCTGTGCTAATCTTGTGTCTTTGCAGCCTGTGCATCTCTGTAGTTGTTGTTGTAGTCTATTTGTGCCTCTTTGTGGTTGTTTTATGTATCCAGTTATCTTATTTCTGGATTTATGCGGTGACTCCTCAAAGTCATGTTGTCTTTTTAGTTGATATGTGTCTGGGATTATTTAGTATTTTTGCAGCCTGTGCCTTTTTGTAGTTGTTTTATGTCTTTGATTGTCTCTATTGACATTCTATTTAACGTAATTTCTTCGCCTGTAGTTGATTTGTGTCTGTGGATATTGTGTCTATTTTGTGTCTTTGCAGCCTATGTCTCTTTGTAGTTGTTTTTATGTGGTCTCTCGTTGTCTTAAAGTAATTCTTTTGCCTGTAGTAGATGTATGTCTGTGCTTATTTTGTCTGTTTTGAGTCTTTGCAGCCTTTGTGTCTTTGTAGTTGTAGTGTAGTGGCTGACTTGTGTCTCTTTGTAGCTGTAAAGGCTCCAGGGCAGAGGACCGTGTCTCTCTGAGTCCATGTTCTTCGCCCTCCTCACATCTAAAATCTAAAATATTCTTTAATCCTGTGCCACTGTTGATCATTGATTGTTCGTTGACCTCCACATGTGAGTTAATGATAAACGTCACCAACCGGAACAGTCGTCTCCTTGAATCATTAAATATATTTCTCTGAAGAGTTCATACGTTAAAGCATTAAAACCCACACTGGTCGTTTCATCCCAGACTTATTTCGTCCAGTTGAAGGTGTTGGAGTTATTTATTTTTATATTTATTTATTTTAACATAGCAGCTCCACTTGTTCCATGACTAATCACCCACAGAATGACTTGAGTCACATTGTTGGTATGAATTAGTTCTCTTTGATAGCAGCACAGAAAGTACCCAAGATAAGAAGTGAGTTTATCCGAGGCTGAATCAAAGTCACTTCAGCTGGAAATATGTTTGAGACCACAACAGTGTGTGTGTGTGTGTGTGTGTGTGTGTGTGACTTTGCATCGCATGACCTGACATTGTGACTGAGATTAGCCGCCGCAGAACAACATGAAAGGTTACATTAATCTGCAGCACCACTGATCTACACCATTGTAGTGGAAGCGTATCAGCTGACACAAGTTCATGTGTTCAGGATCAGGAACATGCTCTGTGGTTAGAGTTGTGGGCTCATGAATGTCGATCAAAGAGGACCCAGACAAAGAAACAAAACAGAAATAATATACTTGTACCTTAATTTATTCAAGAAAATAAATAAATAATAATCTACACATCTATGAGGAGCACGACAACAGCAACTAAACGTTTCCGGTAACCGCTGATCTGTCCTCTACAGCTCATGGACAGATGTCCTGACATTTTCTTTTAGAGTGCACTGGTAGAATTCACAATTCATTGGTCCATCAATGAGGACAAGCCGTCCTGGTCCAGATGCAGCAGAACAGGTCCAAACCAGGACATTAGCACCCCCATGTTTGATGGAGGGATGAGGTTCTGTTGTTTCATCTCATTTAAACCAAACTATTCTACTTTGGTCTCATCTGTCCACTAAACATTGTCCCAATAGTCTTCTGTCTTGTCCACATGATGTTTAGCAATGTTCTTCTTGGAGAGCAGTGTCTTTGTCCATCACACCATGGTTGTTCAGTGGATTCATCAACATTAACATCAGCCAATGAGAGAGAGGCCTTTAGCTGCTTAGAAGTTCCCCTGGGTTCCTTTGGGACCTCTCAGACTATGATGGGGTGATCTTTGTTGGTGGACCACTCCTGTGGAGGGGAACAGTCGTCTTCAATCTGTCTGACTGTGGATTATTTGTGGGTTCCAAACTCTTTAGAGATGGTTCTGGAACCTTTTCCAGCCTGATGAGCAACAACAACTCTTTCTCTGAGCTCCTCAGAAAGCTCCTTTGTCCACAAACATGTGTTGTGAAGATCAGACTGAGACAAATCCCTGATTTATTGAAACTAAACCAGGAACTGAACCACACCTGAGTCTCATTTCTTTGATGGAGACACTTCTGAACACATGGACTCTGAACATATTCTCCATGTGGCCTATCATTCTATCAGTGTGTCCATAAAGCGATCAGTTTCCCAGACTGGGACGTTGGTAGATGCTGCTGATGTTCCCCAGGCCTCTCCTGCCCTGTTACCCTCCCAGCATTCCTGCCCTGTAGGGAAACTCCCTGCATATGTGGACTAAAGCACTGAAGGGTTTTCTGCTGGCTGACTCTACAAAGGGCTGCGTTCAAGCTCCACACAAGCCTCAGTGTGTATATTTACTCTACAAGACATCGGCCCGTCTGATCAGCAAACTCATTTCCCGTCTTCATATCAAGAGGAAAGGGAGTTATTATTTATGTCCACGTTGTTATTTTTCCAGCCGTTTGCTATTAAATAGTGGACATTCAGTTTATAGCCAGGACGTGACATGCTTAAAGCCCAGGCTCACTGTTTAGATCATGATCATCAAGTGATCACAAGCTGTTGTTTCAGTTTTGATCTGAGTCGGTCCCAAGAGGAGACCACTTCCTCTGTTTGGTTTGTTGGTGACTCATCAGGTCAGCATGTCATAGTTTTGGGTTTTTCTGATTGTTTAAAACGAAAGTCTTGTGAAGTAGAGCGATAGTCATCAGATGAACATTAGTCTGCCACAGCTGTGCTGCACTGACGCTGGTTAAGATTAGACTGTGATGATGTGGAGGAGTCATGGACTAGTGGTATGTGACCCCTAAGCTGCTCTCTGGGCACCAGGTATATGACTGCCCACCACATCTCCAAGTGGGTGGTTATATGCAGAGGACACATTTGAGCTGATTTACATTTAAAAGAAGATCGGATCTCTCAAATGTGTCCTGGGAGTGTCCTCCTTGTGATCAGGTTCACCAGGACGGATGTTGATGCGAGATCTGAACCAAATAATTATCACCAGCATCTTTTCATCTCTTTCCGCATCATGTTAAATCAGTCAGCTTCTAGTTTCTGATGCCTCCCAGCCAGAAGGTTCTGGGTTCTAATCCAGGCCGACTGGTTCCTTTCTGTGTGTAGTCTGCATGTTCTCCCTGTGTCTGCGTGGGTTCTCTCCAGGTTCTCCAGCTTCCTCCCACCGTCCAAAGACATGCTGGTTAGGTTCATTGGTGATTCTAAATTGGCCGTAGGTGTGAGTGTCTCTCTGTGTTAGCCCTGTGATAGACTGGAGACCTGTCCAGGGTGGACCCCCCCTCTAGACCAATGACAGCTGTGATAGACTGGAGACCTGTCCAGGGTGGACCCCCCCTCTAGACCAGTGACAGCCGGGATAGGCTCCAGCCCCCCATGACCCTCCAGAGGACAAGTGGTTACAGAAGATGAATGAATGAATCAAATCTATAAGACATGGTTCTTTTAAAATCTTTCTCTCAGACCAGAACTAACTGGTTGCTCTTCACACAGAGGGTCCGAGGGGGTTTAAGGTAATACCCTCCCTGCAGTTGGAGTCCCAGATGGCCCACGGCCAAGCTTCTTTAGTGTGTATGACAGTGGTGGTCAGGGAGTCATTGAATTCCATGTGGTTAAGACCCAAAGCTTTATCCATGAGGGGTCTTAGTGGCAGACCCTCACTTATTAGCCCATATGGTCCCGGGAGGAGCTTTAGTGACTGCTCACAAAAACTAGACCATCACACAGCCTCCAGTGTGTCCCGGTGGATGCAGGTCTGGTTATGTTTTAAGATTAATTTAATAACTTTAATTCCCTTTGTTTGGTCTTGCTCCGTGACCTATGACCCTTTAATGTTTCATCATTATCAGGGTGTTTCCAGAGTTGAACTTGGAATAAAAGAAGCTTTTCTGAAACTGTGCAGCCTCGGACACATGCTTGATGGGCCCCTGTCGAGGCTCTAGGGGTTGGGAGCACACAGCAGATCAATTTCTTTTGAGGTCGTCCCGATGATGACAGTAAATTGACAGGAGCAGACGCTCTATCAGCCCCGGCCCTGGTGGCGCACGTGGTGGACGTGTTGATGCTCGTTGGGTGAATTTGGCTCCGAGCCACTGAAAATCTTTATTTCATTAAATGCACCCAGGTCTGCCAGCCGGTCTATCACGGAGCCCAAGTACGAGGCTGCAAACAGAGCCACGGGTCCACTGATATGTTAGTTAGTGGTGCATGTAACCTCCAGGATGATTATTATAAATGGTTTAATCTGTAGTTAGACAGAGATTCTGGAGGAAGTGAAGGAGGAGATGCACGATGCAAAGACTGAGCCCATTATAAATCAGTGACGCGTATCTTCTCTTAATAAACACACTGACTGTAGCTGGGACATGTTAGAACGGCTGGTGTTCAAGCAGACCTCTCTACTGCTGCTTGGCTTTAGGCATCAACCTCCTGCGCCCATTAACCTGCTTCTTTCCATTAACTGTGACCGTGCCGTCACCTCTGGCTCTGGTCCGTGTGTGCATACATGTATATATTCACACATGCACAAAGGGCCGCCTCTTTCAGGGTGTAGCCTGTGAACGAGGCCGCTGGCCGCTTTGGGGAAATGTGCTGACGGTGCTTTAGAGAAGCAGCGCGGTGGGCCGGTATGGTTTCTAAAGGGCTGGTCCAGACGGCATCCGTCTCTCTGTGCCGTGAGCACGCCCAGAGAATGATCAAATAAAACGGGTGACAAAGAGAAATAGTAATAAGGCCATACTTTCTGATGTTAACATTTTCTGATAAGCATGTGGCACTGATGGATGATGGACATGTGGGATGTGTTAGAATCACTCTCCTTTTTCATTATTAGGATCATTCTTTGGACATTTGTCTTTTTTATATCACAGTTTCAGCTCAGTGTCCAAAAAGAAGAGCAGACACATCTACTGAGACACATTATAAATACCTGGCTATTAACAGGATTGTCACACTGCAGGTGTCGTAGTAACAACCTATTCCTTGAGGTTTTCATGGAATCAAATGTGGACGCTTCTCTTTCTCTTTTTCATCTTCACCGAGCAACACTCTGGAGAGAAGTAACTGTGTTTTCTAGAAAACGACCCGTCAGCCGGAGCAGTCTGGATAAATGAAATGAACCAGTCAGTCTGCAGGAGAGAAAGAGCTCTTTGAGAGTTTGACCTGAGGAAGCCTCACTGTAACAGGAAGGTGTTGTATCGCTGCATAAACAGCCTCCTCCTCCTCCTCCTCCTCCTCCTCCTCCTCCTCCTCCTCCTGCTCTAATGAAGGAGATCTGAGGCTGGATTTCCACTGAAACCTAAACTCATCTTTGAGTGATAATATTAATGAAGCAAGATTTGCTCCATAAATAAATGAGTCACAGTTTATGTTGTGGACAAACTGAGGAACCTGATAGAACCTTAACGTGTTCACTATGAATCACTTTATAAATTAAACAAATAATAATGATGATACATTGATTTATTATAACATGATATCATAGCTCAGACTGAGGCACTGTAGTGAATCAAGTCTCAAGTTTGTTTTTTCATCCAAAATCATAAAAAATGAAAAACATAAACCTCTTTTATTCTGAAGTCTAAAAGTAAACAGAGAAAGTTAATCTCTGTCTTCATGTTTCTACTGAGGTGATTTGTTGTCCTTGACTGAAGCAGGAAGTAGTCTCCATGGTGACCACTGGTCCAGGTCTCTCTGGTCCAGGAAGTAGTCTCCATGGTGACCACTGGTCCAGGTCTTTCTGGTCCAGGAAGTAGTCTTCTTCTTCTTCTTCTTCTTCTTCTTCTTCTTCTTCTTCTTCTATGCCTCTAATAACCACTGGATCTCCTCTACATTTCTTTCTTGTTTCTTGATTCACAGACACTAAAAAGTACATGGACCATGATGTGGGTTTAAAACGATGATTTTTATTCCTCTTAGTTATCAATTAAGTGGCCGTTAGTAGTCGTACAGCCTGACTGATTAAAATCCACATTATTAAATAATACACATTAAACTGAAGAAGCCGGTTGCACTAATAAACTGGTCTTTGCTGTGAGCTGTGATCTCAGTGGCAGGACGCTGGTATCGGTGTATAAATCTGTAGCTTCCAGCAGCATCAGCCCCATGACTCTCACATGAGGCCAGCTGTGGTTGAAGCACCACAGTCTAGTGCTCCAGGTCCAGGCCTTTATGACTCCCTCACAGTCCTTCTCATTGTGTTTTTAGCTCACAGCCTCTGTCGTCGCTGTGAGCTCTGGTTTATATAAAGAATGATGTGAATTTATCTCTTCGCTCAGCTAACTCGAACATTAATGTGTTCAACCGTCCCCGTGTCACAGAACGATTAGAATACTCCTCTTTGTGGAGGTCTGGAGAACCTTCCAGTGTTTCTGGAGTTACTTAAGAACTCTGAACGCATTAGTTTGCTTTCATATCTCTTTATCAACTTTTTTTTAAAAGTGCAGTCCAACTCTAGATAATACTTTAAGATGTAATATGCAGCCTGGAAGCAGCATTCACTACGACTACCAGGTGTTGGGGATGCATCATTTCAAACCAAGTTATTTCTTGGTGTTAAGTCTTCTTCCTTGTCTTCTCCTAGAGTTGGTCTCCTGTAGCTTCCTAAAGTCTGTCCTTGTCCTCCTTGTCTTCTCCTAGAGTTGGTCTCCTGTAGCTTCCTAAAGTCTGTCCTTGTCCTCCTTGTCTTCTCCTAGAGTTGGTCTCCTGTAGCGTCCTAAAGTCTGTCCTTGTCTTCCTTGTCTTCTCCTAGAGTTGGTCTCCTGTAGCTTCCTAAAGTCTGTCCTTGTCTTCCTTGTCTTCTCCTAGAGTTGGTCTCCTGTGTCTTCCTAAAGTCTGTCCTTGTCTTCTCCTAGAGTTGGTCTCCTGTAGCTTCCTAAAGTCTGTCCTTGTCTTCCTTGTCTTCTCCTAGAGTTGGTCTCCTGTAGCGTCCTAAAGTCTGTCCTTGTCTTCTCCTAGAGTTGGTCTCCTGTAGCTTCCTAAAGTCTGTCCTTGTCTTCCTTGTCTTCTCCTAGAGTTGGTCTCCTGTGTCTTCCTAAAGTCTGTCCTTGTCTTCCTTGTCTTCTCCTAGAGGTGGTCTCCTGTAGCTTCCTAAAGTCTGTCCTTGTCTTCCTTGTCTTCTCCTAGAGTCGACTGGATTCAGTCCAATAAATCTTTCTGTCAAAGTTAATGTAGTGTGGAGAGGGTAGCTGGTACCTTGTGTTCTCTACTCCAGAAATGTTCTGGTCATCCAACGCTGCCATAAACTCCCTAACCCTCTCTGGAAGATGGTTCTCCTTGACGCTGTCTCCAGGAAACTTTTCTCTTCTTTCATTTTCCAGATTAAAGATTTTGGTTCATCTTCTTTGACGCTACCCAACCTTAAAAGAAAGAAGACATGTTGACGCTACAGGGACGTGGTTTTGGTTTGTGGCCGACAATAGATCAGGTTTGGCTGAAGCCTGATCTAGAAACGCCTGGATCAGGCCTGATACTGGTCGGGACATCCCTAGTCCCTGTTCACTTGGAGTGTGAGATCTGAAATCAGCATAAAACATTTTAGTTTCAAGTTTAAGCCGTGAACGCCTTGTGTTTTTTCTTCTTCATTTAAATAACTAAGATCCAGTTTCACTATGAACTATAAAAACTTCAAGATAATCTCATTTAAATAACATCACTCTCCCAGAGTATCAACCAGGAAACGTCACCGTCATCATTTTAGACAGCCTCTGGAGAATAGAACTAGTCCTGTAAACTAGTCTGTCATTTGGTCATGCATCACGTTTAGGAGCTGAACATAAAAGCATTCCACGTCCTCTTTGAAGGATCTAAAATAATGAATTAGCGTCGTACTGTTGTCATTCAGGACAACATTTTCACCGTGTTCTCTTTTGAGACGGAGGCTTCCAGGAACGACCAAATCAAATTGGGTCAGTGGCTTTGTGTCCGGGAGACTCTTGAACGGCTGCCCACCGTGCTGCTCCACATTAAACATCCTCACATTGGTTAAACTTAACACAGACCAATCATAGTCCAGTCTTCTCTTTCTTACACAGAGTAGGTCACAAGTCATAAACCACAACAGTCTTCTCTCTTTGCTAAATATTTGCTGATGTCTGGACACATCCAGAGTTGTCCTGCCACGTCTGTGTGGCTGTGCATCGTTGAGGTTCAGCCAGAGTGCTGCTGATGATTATTATTGGAGCATCGACTGTCAACACTGGCCAGAGGGTCGGCCTGTCATCTCCATCATCAACTACATTTCAGAGGATCTCCCCTGGGCGGCCTACACATGTGCACACATGGTCGTCACGTGGCACCATCTTTCATTCTTTAATAAAACTGGGTCACGGGAAACTGTTGAGAAAGAGGAAGAGGAAATGAAACCAAAATATTATGCTTTAGCATTTGTTTATATCTTTGAGATGCTAAAGTTCCCCTGATCAGCAGTTACCAGCAACTAAATGTTTCTGGTAACTGCTGATCAGTGGTCTACAGCAGCTTGGAGGAATTTTAGCCCATTCCTCAGAACAGAACCACTTCAGTTCTGAGATGTTGGTGGGTTTCCTCACATCAACTGCTTGCTTCAGGTCCTTCCACAACATTTCTATTGGATTAAGGTCAGGAGTTTGACTTGGCCGTTCCTAAACATTCATCTTGTTCTTCTTTAACCGTTCTTTTGTCGAACCACTTGTGTTCTTGGTTCTCGTTGTCTTGCTGCATGACCCAGTTTCTCTTCACATTCAGCTCATGGACAGATGTCCTGACATTTTCTTTTAGAGTTCACTGGTAGAATTCAGAATTCATTGGTCCATCAATGAGGACAAGCCGTCCTGGTCCAGATGCAGCAGAACAGGCCCAAACCAGGACATTAGCACCCCCATGTTTGATGGAGGAGGTTCTGATGCTGGGTGTTGTTGCTGTTTCTACTTTGGTCTCTAATTTGAGCTTGAAATTAACTTGTAATCCTGGAGGTGCACTTATTTTTGCACCTTACAGATATGTAATATTGGCTCATTTTCCTGAGTAGACAATGCAAAATCATAATGTTTCTGTTTCGTTTCTTTGAGTGAGTTCTCTTTGTCTACTTTCAGGATTTGTGTGAAGTTTTGAGTCATTTTTATGCAGGAATGTAGATAATTCTGAGAGGGTTCACCACTATATATGGGTCGATAAAATAATGTATGATTTTTGCTACAGCACGGTCTCTTTGCAGTTGCATTCTTACTCACTTGTCTTGTGTTTCAGGGGGAAGTTTGCTGTGGTCAGGAAGTGTGTGGAGAAATGCACCGGTCACGAGTACGCCGCCAAGTTCATGAGGAAGAGACGGAAAGGGCAGGACTGCCGGACGGACATCCTCCACGAGATCGCGGTGCTCGAGCTGGCCACAGCCAGTCCCCGCGTGGTCAACCTCCACCAGGTCTACGAGATGGCTTCTGAGATGGTGCTGGTTCTGGAGTTGTGAGTATCCGGCTTTCACACGACACAGAAGCCTTGGGGTTCTTCTCTGGGTTCACCTCACCAGCCCTGGGTGGGTTCATGAGAAAGAGAAGAGTTTTCATCTTCATAAATACCTCCTGACCAGTCACCGTGACCATTATAACCGTCAGAAAGCCAGCTGGTCATATTAGTCATCATATCATCATGTTAGTGGCGGCGTGTGACTAAACATAGAAATCCACGTGAAGTCGACAGTGTGATATTCTCAAAATGAAAAGTGTGAAAGGAGAAACAGGCAACATAGCTGGAGCTTTTCATTCCTGCAGAGCTCCGGGCCAAACGTTAATGCTCCAGCAAACTCCAGCTATTCCAACAATGTGAGGCGCGCTTGTTTTCTTACACACACACACACACAAACACACACATGGAAGTTTGTGTTGTGGGATATGTGTGGATTAGGTTTCCTGTGTTCTGGCTGAGTTATGGCTCTGAGACTGACAACAGTTTTGATGTGTTAAATCCATCGGTCACACTGGATGAGGACCAGCTGAGGCGGTTTGACCCAGTATCTGGGATCCACACGTGACATAGCGTGGCGTTGACCGCGGCGGGCGGCTGCACCAGTTGTCGATGAGCTCATCTCGCTGGTCATGCCTGGGCTACGCTTGACCTGGTTCCCATAGCGTTTGTGTTTGTGTCTGGTCGTGCCACATCGGATTCTGCCCCCCCCCCCCCCCCCAATATAGACACAGAAAGTCTGTGTTAAAATAGTCGAAGGGTTAGATGGTATGAACGTGTTCTGGATCAGCTGTTATCTGTCATTCACTTAACTTTTATTTTTACTACTGTATTTAATGAAAAATAATATAAATAAACATTTAATTTAAACCTTGTATTTATGCACATTTATACAGTTAATTGCACATGATGAATTAAAAGAATAAACGGGTAACATTTTATAATAACGACACACTATGAACTAAGTTTTAAAGCAAACCGTTATGGATTCAGACTTTGTAAATGCTAATTAGTGTTGTTTTTAGTCAGCTAGTTAATTACGTTAATTCACTGACAATCTAAAAAGATCAGCTCAGTTTACAGCCCAACTAATTACAAACGGTTGTTTTGACGTTGCTACGGCAACTACAACTGGAATGAAACTTGAACACACGTCATTGTTGTATTAACTACTGTTACTGTATTAACTGAAATGACATCTTTTATTTACGTGTATTTTAGTGTTTTAGTTCGGCCCATCTATTAACACAGGAGGCGGAGCCTATATGACCTATACTACAGCCAGCCACCAGGGGGAGCTCTACTCGCTTTGGCTTCACTTTAAAGGAGCTGTCATGGCGTCCACTTTTTTTACAGTCTACGGGCTCAAGCAAGAAATCTAGGCTCTTGTACCATTTATTTTATTACTACTTTTGGTCAACTTGTTAATTAATTTAATTACAGTCTGTCTCTCTGATTTCACTCTATTTTAGCATTAATTGAGGTTTGGATTACAGTAGAGGTGCTACCAGTGTTTGCTGTCAGCAGCTCATGCCATACACTGCAATCTGTCCCGTTAAGGGGATCCCATAAAAGTCTCCAGTCACCTCAGGCTTCCCCCACCTCAGTCCATAATCCCACTCCCAGCCATTGTTCATATGAAGGATAATCCCAGAATTAACTGCTGTCCTGAATGAGGATAGTGGAGGATCCATGTCACACAGTCAGCTGACACAGGAAGACACTGTGGTTTGGATTGTGACGTGAATTGATTATGGATTCCTTTTAAAGATAAACATCTTTAATCTGTGAAAATGACATGTGATCTCATCTCTACTGTGGTGAACGGGGGTTGGCAGGTTGTCCTGTAGCCTTCTAAGGTCTTTTTACTAAATGTTGGTCTGATAACTTGCGAGTTAGTGGATGATACAGACGATACCGTCCAGCTGCTTCCTGTGTTGAGCCGTGGCGTTACCACCCCATCCAGAAATAGAAAAGACTTTCTATGGCGACGTCGCCCACAACAAACCTCTGGAGGTCAAACCAAATCAAAGTGACAAACTGAGCTGTCATCCCATTTTAGGTAATCACAATTATTTAATATTATTTCTTTTTTTTGATGTAAGCTGAAAAAAAAGTAATGAATTACTCTCCTTGTCACTCTTTATTTGTCAGTGACCTATTATTATGTTGATCAGCTCCTAATAAACAACAAAGGACAGAAGATGTAGGGCTTGTGTGGAACCATTCAGTCCATCTAACAGTCAAACCCCCTCTCTCTCTCTCTCTGTCTCTCTCTCTGTCTCTGTCTCTGTCTCTCTCTCTCTCTCTGTCTCTGTCTCTGTCTCTGTCTCTCTCTCTATCTCTGTCTCTGTCTTTCTGTCTTTCTGTCTGTCTTGTATGAGAGGGAAATGGAGCATAATGCTTTCATTCTTTCTGGGGAGGGATGTTGACAACATAGTCTCCCCCGTCTTTTATACGCCTGGCAGCTGACAGATATTTCGGGCAGTGGGGCAAATGGTGATGAAGGATGATTTGAAGGATACATACGAAGGAGGAGTAGAAGGAGAGGAAGGGGGAGGGGGTGGGCAGATATTCTACGAATGAGGGTCATAGAAAACTATTCATGCCATTCATGGATGGGGGGAGAGGATGGGCGAGGAAATGGAAGAAAGAAAGAAAGAAAGAAAGAAAGAGGGAGAGTGATGAGACGAGAATAGTGTAAATGTGACGGGGAGAGTGGTTCTGAAGGAGCCCGGAGAGAATGAATTGATGGAGTGATGGTAGAGGTCCGTGGCCTCATCGCTGGCCTCGATCCAGCCCAGAGTTCATTATGTCAGTTGAGCCGCATGAGAGCACGTGACCAGCCAAAGCATGGCCGCTCGCCCAGAGAGAGAGAGAGAGAGAGAGGGAGAGAGAGAGACAGAGAGAGACAGAGAGAGAGAGAGGAATGAGTTGACAGTTGATATCCACACTGACTGTAACTGTAAAGACTCTATTAGTGCTCTGATAATAATAATACGTTTTATTTGTCTCGCCTTTCAAAGCACTCAGTGTCACCTCACATAAAACATCATACGAATAAAACATATAATGCACATTTAAAAATACACGGGCATGAGTTAATAGGGAATGTGGGTTAAATGGAGATTTTAAAAAGATGAGTTTTGAGTCTGAAGGTTGTCAGAGAGTCTATGTTGGAGTCTAAAGACGTGGAGCTGAGCGACTGAAAGCTCTAAAACCCATGGTAGACAGTCAGGTAGGAGGTGGCTGAGGAGGATCTGAGAGAACGGGAGGGTTCGTATAGTTGGAGAAGTTCAGACAGATATGATGGAGTTTGGTTGTGAAGAGCCTTGAAGGTAAGTAGCAGGATCTTGTATTGTATGTGATGCTATAGGAAGCCTGTGGAGCTGCTGAAGAACTGGGGCGATGTGGTTCATGGAGGGAGTTCTGGTGATGATACGAGCTGCAGTGTTTTGGACCAGTTGAAGTTCTGTTGACTTCAGCTGTGGCTTTCATTCAAGAGACATCAGAACCAGTTATTTCTTAGTCCTAGTGTGTATGAGACACCTAAACCCAAGTTTTGGCAAAAAACAAAACAAAAACAAACCTCCAACCTGAAGACCTCAGTCATTTCCTAGTACAGCTTATTAATTCAAAGTTCAGTAGGTGAATAACACTGTAGATCTGTGGCACAGATGAGGGATATGATGTGTCAGGCTTTGATAAACACATACCAGCCGTTAGTTAGATGCTTCAGTCCTTGGAAAAAATCAGAATATGTCTCTACATCGTCTCCCTGTGAGGACAGAACTGGACTCTGCTCCAATTACTTTTATATTTTACAGATTTTAACATCTTATGCATCTCAGACATTTTTATATTTACAGTATTTACATATCTCGTATAGTTTTGTGCATATTCTCATAGTCTTACTTATTGTATATAAAATATTTATTTACATATATACAGTATAGCTCATATTTTATACTGTCACATATATTTACACACTTTGCCCCAGTATCTTTCTATTATTGTAGACTGTACGACGGACACACACACAAAACACAGCTCTGTTCTTGGTTCTGAAACAGCAGTAGAGATCCATTAGAGACAGTAGATGTTAAAATATTCTACTGGAGTTTATTTACATCCAGAGAAACTGAGATCAGATGTGAAGAGCTGGATGGAGACACATGTTAATACCAGGTGTGAACACAGTTAACTCGAGGTCTGATCAGGGCCCGTGTGTGGCTCACTAGGGGCCCATAGGTCATGTTTTACCCTGCTACCCCATAGGAGGTTAATTCGCCCGTATATTTGATGAAGTGGTGGTGTCAGGTTTCAGCCATGTGGACAAGCGTGGGTTCATTAGCAGCCATAAATAGAGCCATTAGGATGTGGGATTCTCTAGTTTCCTGGACATGAATACACGATGAGTTCAGGGCCACGCCGAGGCGTTCACTTGACCTCGCTCTGACTTTATTGTTCCCCTTCATACGGTCACGCACATTTGTCTCTGCTGCCTGTGGTGATCGTATCCTCTTCACGTTTGATGTTGTTTTCTTTCACTCAAACCCTTTCGGTTCCTTTAAAGGACTACGCTCTGCCTTCATGTCTCCTGGTTGATGCGTGTGTTTGTGTTCCTGGTCAGATATGAAGCAGGTTATTCAGGTCAGCTGACATGTTCTCTGAGGTTGAGCGTAACGGGTGACTGGTCACAGATGAATCGATCCATTCCCACAGGAACTGCTCTGACACTGATTTCATTAATTACATTAGTAACACGCCAATCAAACTGCAGCTGCCCTCCAGCCCGCTTGAATAGTTTGTTCAGGATCACATCATGTTTCCGTGGAACTGGGTCATCCACGGAAACAGAAAAAAACCCAGTTCGTTTGGCTTCTCGGCCACTCATTCAAAATGTTTTTAAGAGTATTTAATTTAACTTATTTATTTAGAAAGTTGAGCAACTACAGTTCAACTCCATGTTAGAAAGGATGGTCATCTATCATTAAAACGTGCCTTTTAAAAAATCAACCAGCATAGATTTAACCAGAATCTGACAGATAAAACCAATTACTTTGAGTTTCAGCCTCACCATAAAAGAACAGTGTCTGACTTTATATTCATGTAGTGGTTGATGATTCCTGACCCTGCAAGGAAATTAGTAACATGATAATATCTTCCAAATATGAATTAGGAGTGTATCGGGACATCGGTATCGGGGACGATCCAGGCATTTTTAAAATGGTATGTGAGTTCAGACAGACCTGAGCTTTTGTATTTATTTATTTTAGGTCTAACATAAACCAAAACCACGTCCCTGTAGTGTTAAAAAGTCGTCTTCTTCTGTATTAATGGCCAAAAATCAAAGAAGAAGAAGAAGAAGGACATGGCTGCCGTCTGGAAGAAGTATAATAAATATGAAATCAACAAGTTTAGAAAATAATTTTATGATTTTTTAAATATTGCAATGTTTGTGTTTGTTGGGGGTAGTCGTATCGTTCTATACTACCAGCTTGTTTCAACAGCTAAAACATAAAACATAATGCAATCGGGTAGCGTCAAAACGTCGTCTTCTTCTTCTGTTTTAATGGCGGTTGGCTCGAAGAAGAAGAAGAAGAAGAAGAAGAAGAAGAAGAAGAAGAAGAATCACGTGCTTAAAGATGGCTGCTGTACGGAAGAACTTTAATCTGGAAAATAAGGCCAGAGAGATTGTTTCCAAATATTACAGTGTGGATATTTGTTGAGGAGGCAGTAGGAGAAGACAAGGACAGACTTTAGGAAGACACAGGAGACCAACTCTAGGAGAAGACAAGGAAGACAAGGACAGACTTTAGGAAGACACAGGAGACCAACTCTAGGAGAAGACAAGGAAGACAAGGACAGACTTTAGGAAGCTACAGGAGACCAACTCTAGGAGAAGACAAGGAGGACAAGGACAGACTTTAGGAAGCTACAGGAGACCAACTCTAGGAGAAGACAAGGAAGACAAGGACAGACTTTAGGACGCTACAGGAGACCAACTCTAGGAGAAGACAAGGAAGACAAGGACAGACTTTAGGAAGCTATAGGAGACCACCTCTAGGAGAAGACAAGGACAGACTTTAGGAAGACACAGGAGACCAACTCTAGGAGAAGACAAGGACAGACTTTAGGAAACTACAGGAGACCAACTCTAGGAGAAGACAAGGACAGACTTTAGGACGCTACAGGAGACCAACTCTAGGAGAAGACAAGGACAGACTTTAGGACGCTACAGGAGACCACCTCTAGGAGAAGACAAGGAAGACAAGGACAGACTTTAGGACGCTACAGGAGACCACCTCTAGTTTATAAATCAGTGTTAGAGGATCAGGACCATGCAGTAAAGCTTGTGTTTCCTCTGAAGCCACATTAGTTAAAAAGTTCTTGTTTGTTTGTCAGACTGGATTAGTTTCTGCCTGATCCTGTGGATTTAACCTTCACTCCAACTATTTTCATGCACGTGTGAGAAAGCAGCCAAGTGATCAGGTGTGACCAGGTGTGACCAGCCGTCACTACTTCACACATTCTGACCTAATTGTTGATCATAATCCTTTCTGTTCTTCTGGCGCTCCCTCCATTAATGCACAGTGATCTCTGCCGTATGTAATAAGAGGCTGTCTGTGTGTAGGGAGCGTTCTCAGCCACGGCTAAGATACTAAACCAATAACTGATAGCCAATAGCTTCATGAAGAGTCGTGGTTTTCAACAATGAAAAATCAAACCTCACACGTTTCACTGTGGCCTTTGTTCCTCTGTGGGGAGGTGGTTCAAGTTTGTTCTGGCTGCGCAGATGTTCACATGGGACACGTTACAATCTCTGTGTCGACAGTTAACAAAGAAAATCACATCATTTATGATTTGTAGATTCTGATCTTAACCCTACTGGTCCTAATGGTCATTCATTCATCACCAGACAGTGGCTTTAGTGATGGGAGGGTGTATCTAAGATCTCCAAAATTCAAAATCCCAAAAGAGGAAGAAGACAAAGTTGTTGCACGATTCCTAAAACTGAAACTACTCCCAACTGGAGTCTATCCCAGCTGTCATTGGTCTAGAGGGGGGGTCCACCCTGGACAGGTCTCCAGTCTATCCCAGCTGTCTTTGGTCTAGAGGGGGGGTCCACCCTGGACAGGTCTCCAGTCTATCCCAGCTGTCATTGGTCTAGAGGGGGGGTCCGCCCTGGACAGGTCTCCAGTCTATCCCAGCTGTCATTGGTCTAGAGGGGGGGGGTCCGCCCTGGACAGGTCTCCAGTCTATCCCAGCTGTCATTGGTCTAGAGGGGGGGTCCACCCTGGACAGGTCTCCAGTCTATCCCAGCTGTCATTGGTCTAGAGGGGGGGGGTCCGCCCTGGACAGGTCTCCAGTCTATCCCAGCTGTCATTGGTCTAGAGGGGGGGTCCGCCCTGGACAGGTCTCCAGTCTATCCCAGCTGTCATTGGTCTAGAGGGGGGGTCCACCCTGGACAGGTCTCCAGTCTATCACAGGGCTAACACAGAGAGACACTCACACCTACGGCCATTTTAGAATCACCAATGAACCTAACCAGCATGTCTTTGTCTATAGTTTAGTTCACTGATTTGTTCTTCATACTTTGATCAATGTGTCCTGATCTGACTTTAACGTGTCTTGTTTCTAACGTCTAGTTTGTTCGGTTAGTTTTTCTAATTCTCACCAGTCATGCTAAAGGCCTTTTCTTCTCACTTTGAAATAATATAACAGTCACTCAACCCTCCTCCTCCTCCTCCTCCTCCTCCTCTTCCTCCTCTTCCTCCTCCTCCTATATCCTATATCCTATATCTTTCCACCTTCCTCTGAGACAAAGCCTAATTCACCAGCACCCTTAGGGGACGCCTTGTCTATTCCTGAATGTCCTCTCCCTCCTTTTTTTATTTGGATTTTCTTCTTTGTTTATCCATCAGAGTTTATTTCAGGTCAGAGGAAATTAAAGGTGGTAGAAAAAGGTGGCAGCAGTTTACTTTTGTTTTTATAATCACAGCCGTGTTTCCTCACGTGGCGGTGGAGAGAAAACCATCAGTCAACACCTACAAACGGCCTCATTCAACCCAAGCTCATAATTAGTTTGCTATATCTGGAGGTGCCTCGCTATTTCTGACGCCGCCTCCAGCGAGTCAGAACACGTGCGTTGACTCGCCGAGGTCAGGGAGCGCTTTATATCCACCGTGTCTCGTGGGACTCGCCATAAAAAAAAAAAAAAAAAAAGACAAGTTTCATGCTCGTTTTGTTGAGGTTGTAGATGAAGGAGGGAACGCAGGCTGTGGTTTGGGTTTCCTGTGGTGCTCCGGTTTCCTCCCACTGACCAAACTTTGTCTCTGTGAGAGACGGACAGCTGACTCTAAACAACATGTCTGTATGTGTCTCTTGCAGCGCTGCCGGAGGAGAGATCTTCAACCAGTGTGTGTCGGACCGGGAGGACGAGTCCTTCAGGGAGGAGGACGTGAAGAGGCTCATGAGACAGATTCTAGAGGGAGTGGCCTTCCTCCACCAGAACAACGTGGTCCACCTCGACCTGAAGGTCAGAGGAAACAAAAAACACCTGATTCTCTGCTGTCACTTTATTTTGCATGTGGTTACATCCCTCGGTGGCACGAGAGGGAATTTAGGAACAACCAACAAGGAAGATGAGAGGCCTGACTAATATAACTCACATATATAAGAAAAGAACTGATGAGTGGCACCATCCAATAAACAGGTGTTACCTACATGTGGGAGATAGAGACCTTTAAACACAGTGATCAGGGTTTAAAAGACATAAAAGACATCTCTGACATGGAGGAGAGACAGTAACGTGTCTCCTGTCTTTCAGCCTCAGAACATCCTGCTGACCAGCAGCTCTCCTCTGGGAGACATTA
This sequence comes from Chelon labrosus, assembly GCF_963514085.1. NCBI lineage: Eukaryota > Metazoa > Chordata > Actinopteri > Mugiliformes > Mugilidae > Chelon > Chelon labrosus. Next base: position 2,211,886 of record NC_140351.1, on the reverse strand, counting down.
AGATCGTTGACTTCGGTTTGTCCAGGATGGTCAGCAGCCACCAGGAACTCAGAGAGATCATGGGAACCCCGGAGTACGTTGGTGAGTTCTTGATTCTGTGACTTTGGCAGGAATATCCAGCAGTCGTCTGATAGTTGATGATAACTTGTTTCTGTTTTTATCTTTTTAGCTCCTGAGATTCTGAATTATGAGCCCATAAGCACAGCAACAGATATGTGGTAAGAAAGTGTTTCTCTTTGTACCGAGTTCAGTTTAAGTTGGACGATGAACCGTTATTTTTATTCCAAACAGAACGGCCCAGGTTTAGAAACACCAGAGGACTCTCCTCCTGTCGTTAGACCACCACATCCTCCATTTATAACTTTATTTATAACACTCATAGCATTTATTACCTACTCATTTTATAGTGATGTCTTATTTTACCCTCTATGTATTTGTCATGTGTGATCTGTTGCTTTTCTTTTCATGTTGAAGTAACTTCCTGTTTATAGTTTGTAGAATCTCAAACTCTGGCGCCCCCTACAGACATTACCAGCAAAGAGCATAATCTGCAGGAGTTAAAAACAAATTCAGTTCCACCAGAAAAAGTCCTGAGAAGGATTTTAAAAGCTTTTATTGCCAAAGACCCTGACATAAATATAGTCTGATAAAACATATCAACAACGTAAAACTGGAGACTTTCTGTCATGTAGAGTAATAAACAATATAAACTGATCAATAAAGTCTTATATTTAATCAATTTTAACACTGCAGAACCTCTGCTTTATACAGTTTTGATCACATTATAAACCAAACGGCAGTTTAAATATTATCTCAGTATTACTCAGGAATAAAGTCCATTGTTCTTCCTTCAGTTCCTTTTGGAAATGTAAATCCATCTTAGTGACTTAAAGAGTCGACATATTTCTCTTTTCACTGTCAGTGCGTAAAGAAAGAAGTTATTAGTTTTTTGTCCATAATTTCTCCATCTCAATAAGAAGTGATCAGACTTTACTCGTTGATGTCCCTCATGTTCTTGTTTCTAACCTGGTCTGCTCTCTGTTCCTCAGGAGCATCGGTGTTCTGGCGTACGTGATGCTGACGGGGATCTCTCCGTTCCTGGGCGAGGACAAACAGGAGACGTTCCTCAACATCTCTCAGCTCAACGTGAGCTACACCGAGGAGGAGCTGCAGCAGCTGGACCGGACGGCCGTGTCCTTCATCCAGACGCTGCTCCGCAAACAGCCACAGTCAGTCCTCACCTTCTCCTCCTCATAGACGCTTGTTCACAGTCTAACCTGTATCTGTACTATGTCTAGGAAAACATGAGGCATCACTTTAGACTCTTGTGTCATCAGGGACCGGGCCACAGCGGAGCAGTGCCTCAAACACCCCTGGCTCCAGCCCTCAGAGCCTCAGGACACCCAGACGGTGGAGGAGATCGTCCCAGCGGAGGACCAGGAGGTCAGCAGCATCAGCAGCTCCGCCAGCAGCCCCGAACCCCCCAGCAGCTCCAGCACGGCCGGGGAGGAGGAGGAGGAGGCAGAGGAGGTGGGTGGCCTGGTGACGGAGGAGCTGATAGTCGTGGCTGCCTACACCCTGGGCCAGTGCCGCCAGTCGTCCAGCTCCACCTCAGAGAAGGAGGCCCTGGCCGCCGAGCAGAAGGCCGTCTCCAAACGCTTCAAGTTCGAGGAGCCCTTCAGCGCCCTGCAGGACGTCCCTGGAGAGTTCATCTACTGACCCCCCCCAGCTCCCCCTGCACCAGCCTCAAAAGGAGGACAAGTTAGTGTTGTCACAGTAACGACATTAAGCTCCTGATTATAAAATACACCCTCCATTTCTACTCAGTCAGTGTGTGATCACATGCTGTTGTTATTTAAGTAGTTGGCTTTTAAAGGATCTTCTCACATACGACTCATCAGCAGCTCCACTACTGTCATCTATGTCACAATTCTCTCTGAGTTTCTCTGAAGAAAATCCACATTTATAAGAGTTTGAGTTGAGTGCAATATGAAGACCCATAAAGACTCGTAAATCAGTTCATACACCGGTCCGTGTACTTTTGGGTATTTCAAGTAAAATAGAAAATAAATAAATGAGAGTTTATTTTTAAATTTAAAAAGCAAAAACTAAAACATTCTGATCCATGCATTTTTTGTTATTTCAAATTTATTAAAAAAAAAATAATCAAGTCAATCTTTGGCTTAATTTTCTTTCTACTGACGTAATTTAAAAAACAGAAGTTCAACCAGTCCTTGGTCCAGGAAGTAGTCCTGTTTAGTTTTTCTGGGGAATTTAAATTAAAAAAATCTAATAAACACTCACTATTTACTTTTTATTTTATACCAGAAAATAAAACTAAATACCAGAATGTACACGGACCATTTACCTTTAATTCCATGACATCTCAGTGAACTGTGTGACGTCAACAGCAAATATGTGTATAATACAGTATATCTAAATAGTTTCTAATTATTATTATTATTATTATTTATGTTAGATCCGTAGAGCTTCAGCCTCAGCCTCTCTAGACGTCCCAGGACCTGTAGGTTGTAAAGTCTGCTGCTCTGTAAATGAAGATTTAATTTGAACATTTGGATTTAAAAGCAGAGGAAGACGTCGGTCTAAATATGAACCCTCAGGACTTCAGAGCGTGTACAGTCTTGTAAAAGCAGGTATTATCAGAGCCAGGGTAAAAATGGATTTTAGAGAACTGAAATAAATTTGTCACCACGAAGAAGAGGTTAAAACATGTTCATATATTAGACGCCATAAATAACCTTCTGTCGACCCATCTGAACATTCACTAATACATAACATCTGTCAGTAAGAATAATCTTTATTTATTTAGCACTTTACAAATTTACTAAGAGCTTCACAGAAACATAGAAATCTGCAATTTTAAAAACAGAAGTTAAAAACTTGGAAAATCTCTCTGATGAAAACAGAGGTTTAAAGGAGATCACAGCTGACCTGATTTCCTCGAGCAGATCGTTCTGCAGCCCTGGGGCCCCTGACTGTGAACACCCTGTCCCCTTTTGATTTCAGCCGGGCCTCTGGCCACCAAGAACTTTAAAATTAATCAGTAACAGTTTAAAATGGTTTCTAAAACGTACTGGGAGCCAGTGGACAACATAGATTCTAAAGCTCCTCTGTGAAGCTGTCCTGTAAATTAAAATAAAATAAGTGCATGAAAAAACAAAACACCAGTGAGTCTAGAGGAGGAACGTGGCTCTGATCAGACTCTGGATCCAAACTGAAACAAGATGGCGCCGCCCGTATCCCTGGGATACGAGCCTCAGTTTGACCAGTGGGAGGAAGTGACACGGCGTCCATTTGATGAGGTTCTGGTTCTGGTTCTGGTTCTGGTTAAAAGTCTGGCAGCTGCATGTTCCCAAATAACACCCGTCACAGTTTTCCAAACAGAGTCTACTAACGACATCCTGACGCCACAGAGTTAATTCTGAGTTTGGTTCAGAGTGTACAGCGGCTCCAGTCCTCATTTAAAGGATCTGCATGTGAACTAACGACTGAAGAGACTGATTAGCATCTGAGCAGAAACAAACTCTTCTTCTTCTTCTCCATTTCCTCTGAACAGAACGAGCTCTTAACTCTTTTAAGTGTTTGTATTTTTTCCTTTGTTTTTTTGTATCTGGTGCCATGAGGAAAATATTTGATGATTTTTAGCTCTTGCAGTTTTTTTTTTTTACTATAATTTGTGTTGACCGTTGCTGTTTTAAAGAGCCATGTCACATATTCCTCCTAGAGGCTTCAGTCCTCTTTCATTTCCAGCTTTGTTTGTGCGGACGACGACGTCGAGCGCTCCGTACTTCCACGAGGTCTGGACGTTAAACGATAAGCTCTGTTACCATAGGAACGGGTTTGTAAATGAATGAATGTCCTGTTTACTGTAAATAAATAAATAAACATTTCAAAACGGCGACAAGTTGTAGCTTCTGTTTGTGATCAGACGACAGAATGAAACATCTGGAGCAGGAGGTCAGAGGTCATTTAAGAGTCACCCAACAAAACCTACAGGTGTCTGAGGTGAAATGATCTCAGTCTGAATAAGATATGATGATTATTATTGGATTTTATTGTTATCTTGTTGTGCATCCTTAAAATAATATTATATATAACAAGTTATAAAAGCTGATTAAGCGATATAATAATACAATTCAGTTGTTTTCTGGTTGGGCGGCTCAGTGGCATGGTGGTTAACACTGATGTCTCACAGCAAGAAGGTTCCTGTTCCTATAAGTTTCAAAATATCTGCTGACACACAGGAAATGTGCCTCTAGCGGCCACTAGATAAACTGCAGTTAATTCTATACAGTCTATGATCAGAGTTAATGTTAGATTGTAGTCAGAGTCTCTGTTCACACAAGCTGCTTCTGCATCAGGACACAGCTCATCCTCTCACCTCACACACCGTCCTACTTATCACCACTTCCACCTGTAGAGAGGAGGAGAAAGAAGAGAGGAGGTGAAGGAGTGTTTCCAGAGTCTCCCTTCATCATCACATCCAGTAGAAAGAGCAGCAGGGACTTCAGTCCTGTTCAGAGCAGCTGTGGAGCAGCTGTGGAGCTCAGCCAGCTTCCTTTCAGCTTCATGTTAACGTGTTGGAGTGAACACACACAGACCTGCAGAGACTTTTAGCATCAAGTCTGTTTCCTCTGCAGATTTGACTAATAAACTGCTGAGAGTCCTGAACGCTTCATTACTGCACCAACACTTTAGTGATGGATTTACTGCTGCTCCATTTAAACAAAGATCAGCTGACTAATAAACATGGAGGCTGTCATTGAAGAGATCTGATCGAACTAATGACACATGTGATGACTCTGCTCATGGTTACTAAATGTAATGCTGGTTCTGTGATGTGCAGGCTTCAGTCAGACTGATCTCAGAGCTGTGATCAGTTGTTGATCAGATCTGATGAATGACCACCACTGTCTCTATACATCTTGGAAGGCTGTCAGCTGGAATCCAGCTTTATTTCCTGGACACATCAACACAACAACAACAGTCGTCTTCACATCAACTCAAACACATGATCACAACAAGCTTCTGGCTCATCTGATTGGCTGACTGTTGTCTCTCTCTCTGTCTTTCTGTCCAATCCTGAAGCCTGTCTCCATTCTCCTCTCACAGCTTCACTGAGAAGCTGCAGGTTTACAGGAAACACTGGATCTTTGATACTAACTGTGTTTAGGACAATACTGATGAAAGCAGCATGGACTGACTGGAACCCTCTACTCACCTCAGAGTCTCCAGTTTATAGTCTGGACTCTTCTTAAGATCAAGAAGCTGCTTCACATCTGAATGCTTCAGGTTGTTGATACTCAGGTCCAGATGTTTCAGATGGGAGGGGTTGGACTTCAGAGCTGGTCCCAGAGAATCACAGCTGATCTCTGACAAACTGCATCTCCACAATCTGAATAAAGAATAAAAGATGAAGATTAAATGATGAATAATTCAATCAGATGTGTTCAGGTTTTAAATGTGCAGCTCAACATTACTGTGTCCTAACAGCCTTTAAGCTTCATTGACTTTAACAACTAACAGTGGACATTTTCTACAGTTTCTGATACAAACACTCGTCTTGAACTAAAGGACATTTACAGATTTATGGAGGAAAGTTCTGGATGAACATGAATTAGATTCAGTTGGTGATTAAACATATCAGATCTACAACAGTAACAGACAGTGAACTTACTGTAGTTTCTCCAGTCTACAGTCTGGACTCTCCAGAAAACCACACAGCTGCTTCACTCCTGAATCCTTCAGGTCGTTGTCACTCAGGTCCAGATGTTTCAGATGGGAGGGGTTGGACTTCAGAGCTGGTCCCAGAGAATCACAGCTGATCTCTGACAAACTGCAGTTAATCAATCTGAATAAAGAATAAAAGATGTAGATTAAATGATGAATAATTCAATCAGATGTGTTCAGGTTTTAAATGTGCAGCTCAACATTACTGCAGCGTTTCCCAAACTTTTTTGGCTGTGCCCCCCCTTCTATGTCCCAACCAGGTTGACACCCCCCCAATCCCCCACACCTTTAAAAACACAACCATCTTTTTTATAGCCATATTAAAGGCAGCATGTTTAATCTGCTCAAATGACCAGAACACACATAGAACAAAATAATCAGCATCACAACAATGAGCTCTCACATTTGAATTAAAGTCAAACACTAACATTTTCAATAGAATGGAACAAATTTAGCACAAGCTTCCACTTTAAAGAGCAAAGAGGATGATGACAGGCTCAGGATCAGAGGCAGAAAGCAGATCAGTTGGAGGAAATGTTAGAAGATTTTCAGACGCCTTCAACTAAAATTGCAGCAACTTTAAATGAGCGTGGAGCTAACACAACCCGTCATCATAGCACAGCGCTTATGGAGATAAAATGACAACGCCAGTCATTTGAATGAAACTGTAATAAAGTTCCACACGAGCCACAACATCAATAACAAAGAGCATAGGCTCAGGAAGAGATAAAACAAGAGGATCCATGTGAGGATTTTAAAGAGCAGAGCAGGTGGCTCAGCTTGGTGTGCACCAGTAACGTACGCTGAGGTTGGTGGCTCAGATTTACTGTAGTGTGACTATCAGGACTAAGTTAGTCACTGAGAGGAGAAAGTGGAGCTCTGTCTGACACGCTGAGTCCAAGGAGGAAACATGAAACCATTACTGCTATTTAAGGGCCTTTATTTTGATCCTTCTGATAACACATACTTCTTGTTATATTATTATGCAGATGGACTTGCAGGACTAAACTATGATGAACAATAGCTTAAGAGGTCAACAGTAAAACCCCTCCCCTACCTCCCCCTCTCTCTGTATCAGACAGAACAGATTGACAGGTAGGTGCAGGTGATATTCATGAGCCAATCATTCAACCCCAGTCACACCCACTGCCCCTGGTGACAAGTGACAAACACATCCCTGCCTCTACATTTACAATCATGAAGTCAATGAAACAGCTTCAATTCTCCATCAGTTGGCTGCTTTCACACTAACTGGTTACGTTTCATATCTCAATGAGTATCTTTATGTGTGAAGCGTGTAAGGTGCAGCTGGACGACCTTATTAATAGAAGGGATGGTTCAGCCACCAACGCAACAATAACAATATTGGATATTAAAGAGTTATGTGAGATCAGAAACAGAAAGAAGTCTTCTTCTATCGTACTAGGTACGGGCTTGTTGACCACTTTGCTGCAGCTTTGCTCACTAGATCAGATGCACCACACTCTAATATTTCACCTTGTAGAAACCAGTTAGAGCCGGCCTCGGCTACACATGGGAAACTACTGATCCACTAAAGGCGGCGCTCCTCCTATTGTCCTCGGGTGGAGCCCAGATAGAATCAAACTTGTGTGCACACATAGTTGGGGGCTTCTCCTTTTCTACCCATAAGGTGGTGAAGAAGTAAACTTTGAAGGGACATTGGAATTGACACGTCTGGGGCAACTCCAGCCATATGTTGATCTCTCCTGTCTCTGTTCCCCTGACGATCAGAGCCTCCTGATCATACTCCTTTGTCTACCCTCCCCATCTCCTCTCCCCTGCTGATCAGAGCCTTGATCATACTACCTGAGTGTCACTCCTTTGTCCTTTTGTCCTTTTGTTCTGATCATGTCTGGGAGCCACCCCTGCCCCCTACTGAGTTCACCCTCCTGTGTAAAGTTGCTCTCGACTGACCAATATACATCCACTATACGATCTAATCAGGAACTGTCTGCAACCACACCCGGGGACAGGGTATATCTGTGCTCTGGCCCTGCGTTCAGGGTCAGTCTCTGGTCTCAGATCCACTCTGTGTCGGCAGGCTCACCATGACCTGGAACTCCAATAAACCTCCACCACTGCAGCAAACTTGGAACTAGACTTGGATTGTTTTTTTCTTCAACAGTGGTTAAGCTGAAGTCTCAGCGCTAATTCTGGACCTATTCTCTGCTGTTGATTGGAGAGAAGTTGTCAGGTGGTCCATTCATAGTCAGACTAACCTTTCCAATAGGTATAAAGACAACAACAACAGCGGTGCTCAGACTCAAGAGTCTTGCTGGGCAGACTGCAGCTCCTGAGGACACTGGACTGGTGTAGCAGATCACACCAGACAGAGGGCAAGAGGAAGCGGTGTGGGTGGAAGGAGGAGAGGGGCAAACGGGGCGGACTGCTAGCTAGGCTAAAGGCTAACGCTGGAAGACCACCGATCCCGTCCCTGTTCCTGTCCAATGTCCGCTCCCTGGACAACAAGATGGACTTACTTGGACTGAGGCTGGGGGTTTCCTGAGAGATGAGGAACTGTGCAGTGCTTTGTCTGACGGAAACCTGGCTGAACGACAACATGCCGGACCAAGCCTTCCAGATCGACGGCCAGCTTCTCTTCTGTGTTTACCACAACCAGCTGTCAGGGAAAGCCCACAGGGGCAGATTATGCTTCTATGTGAATAAAGGTTGGTGCATGAACTGTACTGTGGTGAACAGCCACTGCTCTGAGGCCATAGAGCATATGACTGTGACATGGCAGCCACACTATCTGCCTCCTGAGTTTACAGCAGTGTTTATTATGGCTGTTTACATCCACCGGGTGCTAATGCTAACGATGCGCTAAAGGAGCTCCACAACAACATCAGCTCGCTCCAGAACAAGCACCCGGAGGCTTTTTACGTGATTGTGGGGGATTTCAACCACGTGAACCTGACAGACACACTGCCTAAGTTCCATCAGCATGTCACCATAGCGACACGGGGAAATAACACGCTGGACCGTGTTCACGCCAACAAAACAGACGCATACAGAGCCGTCCCCCACCTCCACCTCAGCTTCTCCACCACATCTCCATCATGCTGGTCCCAGCCTACCGTCCCCTGCTCAGACGCCACACACCAACACAGAGGACCATCACCGTGTGGCCCAGTGATGCTGTCCCTGTGCTGCAGGACTGTTTCCAGACTGGCAGATGTTCAGAGAGGCAGCTGTCTGTGAGGGAGAGCTGGATCTAGAGGACACACATCTGCTGTCCTCAGCTACATCAACAAGTGTACAGAGGATGTCACCACCACCTGGACAGTAACATGCTACCTGAACCAGAAACCCTGGCTGAATGCAGAGGTCCACTCTCTGCTGAAAACCAGGGATGCTGCGTTCAGGTCTGGTGACAGTCTGACACTCAGGGCGGCTAGAAGACAGCTGACTGCAGGAGTGAAGAGGGCTAAGGCTGCATACGCCCAGAGGGTCCAGGGACACTTCACGTCCAGCGATCCACGGAGTATGTGGAGGGGCATAAAGTGCATCACAGACTATAACATCAGAGATGTACAATGCCCCAGGGACCCCTCTCTACCCGACGCTCTCAACAGATTCTACGGCCGCTTTGAGGACCTAGACCAGACTCACCCCCCCACCAGGAGAAGAGCCCCTCAGTGTGACCCCAGCAGAAGTGAGGAGGACCCTCCAGAGCAGGGGTCACCAAACTTTTTTCTCTGGGGGCCACATTATCGTTCCTGACTGTGATGGGGGGCCGGGGCCTGGTCAGCTATATAACATAGAATTGTATGACCCAGACCAAAATGACCACCAGCATTGTGTAGTAGAGATTACTAGCCTGGCACAGCCATCCCCACTACTATATCCACACAACTATATCAACACTTGATTCCTGGCACATATTTGTTTAGCTTTACTAGTGTTTTGCAAAAGTAGTAATCGAGTCTTCACACTTTGTTTTAATTTGCAATACCACAGGTATTCCATTTATTTATTTTGTAATAAAGATAAAAATATAGGTAGGCCTATTGATATTAATAATAATATTAATAATAATTGTGTGCAGCACTTAATAAAGGTCAAATAAATAGGCCTATAAAATAAATAAAAGAATTTAAAAAAAACATTGAAATTATAATATGAGTAATAGAACAACTAGCCGGCTCTTATGCCTATCCAGGTGAGCATGCTCAGTAGACATTATTTATACGTTGTCTGTCACTGCTTGATCTCGAGCAGTACCGCGGGAAGTAGGGGTGCTGGGGGTGCTGCAGCTCCCCCTGCTGGTGGGGCTGCTGCACCCCAAAAATGTATTTACCCAAAAATAAATACACGAAATAAAGTGAAAAATGTGTGGAAAAAAGAAACTGCTGGAAACACTAATAACTATGAATTGTCGCGGTCTGATCAGCGCCAACCCGGAGAGGAAGGCCACATTTGGAGTTGTGTGATGCAGGCGGTAAGTCACGTTTCTTTTTCAAATGCTGCAACTGCGCAGCACGACTTTACGCAAGGTGTTCAGCACCACAGTTACATGGACAGCTGTGGTAAATTGTTTACTGTTGCCAAAGTGATCAGCACCATGAACAGTTACACGGACTCTGTGACACATTGTTTGTTCTGGTTCCACTATGTATGTGTATGTAGCCTAATATTGTTTTGTGCAAGTTAAGATTTTTGCACGCTTAATGAATGTGGCCGAGGCTCCGGGTTCATTGTCATTACAAACCTACGACCAATCAGCTCTGAATTATCTTTGAATTAAAAGTTCCTTTCGGTTTCCGATTGAGAACTGATCTCATGTCTTGCGTTTCATGACTTTCTCTTTATTTCTAATAATGAGATTCATATCAGTGTGTATACTACACGTAGGCTACACATGCTTCACTTGTATCATTGTGTATTTTCTGGGTGGCTTCGTGAATAAATAACGCTGCTGACTATGTGTCACTGCTGCATGTACCAATATTGCCATGGTGTAGGAGTCAAGCCGCGCTGGTAGGATATTTATTTTTATTATTATTAATGTAGCGAGTTGCAGCGCAGAGCTTTTTTTTTCTCAGCACCCCCTACTGAGAATATGTTCTCGCGGCTATGATCTCGAGCATGTGATGAAAATTCGGCAAATATAGTTCATTTTATAACTAAATATCAATTTTTAACTGAAACAATCAACAAAATACCAGATGCAGACATGCTATTATTTTCCAAGAAGCAATTAAAAAAAATAGGCCATGACGACTTTTGGGGATTGCCTCATGGGGCCGGTTCAAGTGGTGCGGGGCAGAGGGGCTGGGGGGCCGGTCAAAGGGGGGTGGCGGGCCGGAGTCGGCCCGCGGGCCGTAGTTTGGTGACCAATGCTCCGGAAGATTAATCCACACAAAGCTGCTGGTCCAGATAACATCTCTGGGTGGGTGCTGAGGGGCTGCACACACCAGCGAGGTGCTGACAGACATCTTCAACACCTCCCTCCAACAGGCGGTGGCCCCCACCTGCCTGAAGACCACCACCATCATCCCCATTCCTTAAACGTCTACAGTGACAAGCCTGAATGACTATGGACCAGTAGCCCTCACCCTGATAGTCATGAAGTGCTTCCAGAGACTGGTCATGGTCCACATCAAGGACTGCATCGACGTCACTGTGGACCTGCACCAGTACGCATACAGGAAGAACCGATCCTCAGAGGACGCCATATCTACTGTGGTCCACACAGCCCTCACCCACTCAGAGAACAAGGACTCTGATGTTCACATGCTCTTTGTGGATTTCACATCAGCCTTCAACACCATCAGACCACAGACCCTGGTACAGAAACTGACAACACTCAGACTGAGCTCCACACTCTGCAACTGATTCCAGGACTTCTTAACAGACAGGCCACAGTCTGTGAGGATCCACGATGTCTCCTCCTCCTCCATCACCCTCAGAGAGACTCCACCCACCCTGTTCCTCTCCCCTCAGGCAGGAGGCTGAGGAGCATCAAGAGCAGGACCACCAGACTGAGGACCAGCTTCTTCCTGGAGGCTGTGAGACTGTTGAACACTGGAGGACCCCTGTAGCCCCTGACCCCCAACAACCAACCACAGATACATTCTGCACTGAATGCAGTCGTTTTGCACAGACTCCAGTAGAGCACTGTCACTTTAATTCTTCTTCCATGAGGCAGAAGTACTGGCTGCCTCATGGATCATACATGAAATACATTAACTAGACTATGGAAGATTAGGACACATGATAAAAATGGACACAACCAATATATTGATGCCATACACACAGTTAGCCACAGGCAGATTGCGCAATCCGAGGCTCTGCTTCCTGCTGCCTCAACTGGTGTCTCTCCCTATATGACCATATATGGTCGCTCCCTGTATTCACATTAGAAATACTTAAATCCAGAGATTCTGACAATAAAAATGATTGAAATGACTGGAATCATACAGAAAATGGATTTATATCAAAGACCAATGGATAAATAGCAGAAGTTATTTTATCAATAGTATAATTTATTTTATTGTCATTACTTTTCATGATGCTAGGTGAGGCACTACCTCACATGACTCCCCTGACCACACGTCCCTGGTGCTCACATCTTCTACACCATGACATGTTTCATCTGGTGCCCCCCTAGAGGCAGCTCCCCTGCATTACTGTGTCCTAACAGCCTTTAAGCTTCATTAACTTTAACAACTAACAGTGGACATTTTCTACAGTTTCTGATACAAACACTCGTCTTGAACTAAAGGACATTTACAGATTTATGGAGGAAAGTTCTGGATGAACATGAATTAGATTCAGTTGGTGATTAAACATATCAGATCTACAACAGTAACAGACAGTGAACTTACTCTAGTTTCTCCAGTCTACAGTCTGGACTCTCCAGAAAACCACACAGCTGCTTCACTCCTGAATCCTTCAGGTTGTTGTAACTCAGGTCCAGATGTTTCAGATGGGAGGGGTTGGACTTCAGAGCTGGTCCCAGAGAATCACAGCTGATCTCTGACAAACTGCAGCCCCTCAATCTGAATAAAGAATAAAAGATGTAGATTAAATGATGAATAATTCAATCAGATGTGTTCAGGTTTTAAATGTGCAGCTCAACATTACTGCAGCGTTTCCCAAACTTTTTTGGCTGTGCCCCCCCTTCTATGTCCCAACCAGGTTGACACCCCCCCAATCCCCCACACCTTTAAAAACACAACCATCTTTTTTATAGCCATATTAAAGGCAGCATGTTTAATCTGCTCAAATGACCAGAACACACATAGAACAAAATAATCACATCACAACAATGAGCTCTCACATTTGAATTAAAGTCAAACACTAACATTTTCAATAGAATGGAACAAATTTAGCACAAGCTTCCACTTTAAAGAGCAAAGAGGATGATGACAGGCTCAGGATCAGAGGCAGAAAGCAGATCAGTTGGAGGAAATGTTAGAAGATTTTCAGACGCCTTCAACTAAAATTGCAGCAACTTTAAATGAGCGTGGAGCTAACACAACCCGTCATCATAGCACAGCGGTTATGGAGATAAAATGACAACGCCAGTCATTTGAATGAAACTGTAATAAAGTTCCACACGAGCCACAACATAAATAACAAAGAGCATAGGCTCAGGAAGAGATAAAACAAGAGGATCCATCTGAGGATGTTAAAGAGCAGAGCAGGTGGCTCAGCTTGGTGTGCACCAGTAACGTACGCTGAGGTTGGTGGCTCAGATTTACTGTAGTGTGACTATCAGGACTAAGTTAGTCACTGAGAGGAGAAAGTGGAGCTCTGTCTGACACGCTGAGTCCAAGGAGGAAACATGAAACCATTACTGCTATTTAAGGGCCTTTATTTTGATCCTTCTGATAACACATACTTCTTGTTATATTATTATGCAGATGGACTTGCAGGACTAAACTATGATGAACAATAGCTTAAGAGGTCAACAGTAAAACCCCTCCCCTACCTCCCCCTCTCTCTGTATCAGACAGAACAGATTGACAGGTAGGTGCAGGTGATATTCATGAGGCAATCATTCAACCCCAGTCACACCCACTGCCCCTGGTGACCAGCAGGGCTTGAGCTTAGCATTGTCCCAAGTAGCACGTGTTCTCCTAAGTTGAAAAATCTAGTAGCACACAAATAATTTTAGGGGCACGATGAAAAGTTACCAAATAATGTGTATTTCTTTAATAAAGTGATATGAGGTCAACGAGGAGGCATTTATAAGCAAAACAATTCAATTCATATCTTTTTAAGTTTTACAAGTACTGCACAGACTGAAGCTTATCTGGCCTGTGTTATAACATAGAACATTCATACAACAGGCAGGTTCATAATGTGATTTACTGTGTTTCACTAAGTTATCTCGTCTGAAGTTCACGTTGCCTGTGACATAAACGGACTTTCCAGCTGCTTCTGAGCTTTGCAGTACTTACATTAATTGGTTTTGGTAAAGGAGCCACGGGAATGTTTTCTGCCAGTCAGCATTAAACCTGTATTTTCACATTAACTGTCATATTAATTGTTGCTACAGTGTTAAAAGCTCTATCCATCTTTGCTTTTATTTTTATAAGAACAATTGGTTCACTGCACCTTTAGAACAACAGCGCTGTCTCTTTCAGAAAGACGGTAGTCTTGATTGTTGATTGTTGTTGAAGTTGTGCGTGGCTGTGGATTTATGCCGCTGAACTGAGGGTATGTTGTAAATATAAAGTAAAATAAATAAAGATGAACGTTTGTCTTGCTGTTTGTTTTGGAGTTGCAACAGATGAATGTTTTAGACTAAAATTCAATGGCACGTGATCTACCCGCACTACTTTAGAGATCTACCGGTCGATCACGATCGACTCAATGAGGCCCCTGCCCAGGGCTGCTGCTAGGAATTCTGGGCCCCTGAAATAATATCAAATTTTTTTTTTACAACTGTGTATTATGATGTTTTTCTTTGTTTTACTGTTGATGCCTGGTGTATAATCACTCAACAATGAGTTGGAGTATTATTATCTAAATTGTCTTTTTGTTATTGTCAGCCATTATGGTTTATTTTATTTTATATCGCTGTGAAAACAACAACAAATCTTGTTGGAACATTTAACTTCTTTGTATTTTCAAATGTCCCACCAATAGCGAACACATTTTTACAAGACCACACTTGAACACATCATGATAACGTTATTGACCTTCGCCTAATGCTCATAATTACTGAGTAGAACTTGAATGCGTCATAATACAGTTCAGTGTAGCCTGGTAAGTGAGCGGGTGCTTGGTGCTGACTGGAGCACTGTCCGACAGTAATATGTGTGAAACACACAGTCCGCTGTAGATAGCCTCCACATTAGTAACGTTCAGTTATCTACACTAGGAATCGCTGCTCTACAATGAACTGGCCACTTCCCGCCTCTCACCCGATGATTGACAGCTAAGGTAAGCTACAGCCCCTGGCCCCGTCAGCTACGCGTTACAGACAATGAATGAATGAATGAATGAATGAATGAACAAGAGGCGCCCTCGGTAGTTTTACTCTCACCATTCTTATAAAATGTTGATGTCCTGGGCCCCTGCTCTGTTGCTCCTAGCCCTGGCCTCCCTTTCTAGTCTTTTCTAGTCTCCAGATCTGTGTTTTTTGTTCCATCATCTTCATCTTCCTCACTCCCTGCTGGAGTTCGCTCGCGCTCAATTCGAATCCGCGGTGTGGACCAAACCATTTTTTAAGAAGGGGCCAAGAGGGTTATTGAAATTATTAAAATTAAAATATGTCGTGACTTTGTGGCTTTATTTTAGTTCTGATTCATTACTATGAATATAATGTAGTCGTAGAGGCTACTGGGGGCTGTGTGTGGCCCTGATGGGCTGTGGGCCCTTAGACCTGTCATCACCTTTCCCCCCTAAACGACGGCGCTGACCCTGCCATAGATTCTCCCTCTGCCTTTAACCGCCTTCCGCAGCACGTCAGCAACCACGCTCACTACGTGTAAATCACCTATTATTATTTTTTCAGCTGAGGCTGCATTCAAGAGCACAACCGGCCTCAACCTCCAAACGTCAGCAACACATCATAAAACATTTATTGAACGGTAAACTTCGGTAGTCGCACACGTGCTACTAATTGCATTTCACAATTCGCACAGAACTATTTTTTACCAGCATTTGCGACGAGGTGCTCGCACTGTGGAGCCCTGGTGACAAGTGACAAACACATCCCTGCCTCTACATTTACAATCATGAACCCAATGAAACAGCTTCAATTCTCCATCAGTTGGCTGCTTTCACACTAACTGGTTACGTTTCATATCTCAATGAGGATTCTTTACACAGGTATAAGGTTCATATCTGGACAAAGGACCAATGTCAATCTATAGCAGTTAAGAGACAGAATGAGACAGAGAGAGCGTTGGCCGCCACAACTCCACAGTTCATTCATTCAACATGAGAGTAGCCAGTGAGAAAAAATAAAGACAAATGGAAATATGGATTAGAATTGAAACTAAATCATCACCTTAATCAAATTATAATATTGAGTTGTTAAATCTTCTGATGATCTGATCCATTTTTAATTCAGACTGTTTAACAGAATATCTTCCATCATTTACCACTTCCTGTTTTGACTGAAGGTTTAGATTTACAATCTTCTATTTTTATCTTTCACACAAAGAATAGATCCCAATAAATGGACCTGGACAGTAGAGTTGACTCAGAGTAGAAGAAGAGCAACAGCATGAAGCAGTGGCTCACTAGCGCCCTCTTCCATGAGGCAGAAGTACTGGCTGCCTCATCTCCTTGTTTTTCAGTGCGGTTTAATGTCAGATCAACAAGACTAAATATGTTCCACTCATACATGAAATACATTAACTAGACTATGGAAGATTAGGACACATGATAAAAATGGACACAACCAATATATTGATGCCATACACACAGTTTACTTAGGACACCACGAAATAAATGTTCTGTCTGGATCATCTGTCGAGATATTTAAAAGGGGGCGTGGTCCATTGAAATGCATTGCAGTTAGTCAGTTTTCGTTCGTTTTTAAATGTTTTTATATGTTTTTTCGTGACATTATAAGTTTAAAATGGTCAAACGGTGTGCATGGGGTACCTGCAACTCCGATACTAGGTATCCTGAGAGGCTGGGCCACAACGGTGTCTATTTTTTACCCTTTCCAAAGCCATATCTCAACCGAGAGAAGTGTCTGCTCTGGATTAATTAGTTATGTGGAAGACCACACCACCAACTAAACGTGAATAAAATCAACAAAGACGTCTACATCTGTTCAAAGGACTTATTAGTTAACAACGTAGTCTAACGTAACGTTAGGCTAACGTTAGCTTAACGTAACGTTAGACTAACGTTAGAAAACATTAGACTAGCCTAATGTTAGCTTCTAGCTGCGTTGTACATCATTTCACTTCGTTTCCTCGGAGTTAATTTGCCTGTTATGTAGTTTTTGTACTTTGGCAAACCTACCTGAAGTAGAAGCTTCTTACCGACCTTCTCAATGATAACATCATTAATATAACCTTCCAACGCATAGTGTAGACCCTTTTGGTCACTTCGAGATGAAATGTAATCCTTCTGACTCCAAAAATCATCGATAGCCTCCTGACAAATGTCTCTTTCTGTGAAAGTTGCCATAGCGCCTGTCACCGAATGTTGATTGTTTGTCCTAGTGAGTGGAGGGGGCGTGGTTTAGCCATAGGTCAATTGGGATGTACGAAGGAAATGTGCTTCTAAATCTGAGCGTGCTCCACGTTTTAGAAGGAAATCCACGCTAGTCTTCGTACATGAGGCCCCAGGTCTGTTCTACACCATGACATGTTTCATCTGGTGCCCCCCCTAGA
This sequence comes from Chelon labrosus, assembly GCF_963514085.1. NCBI lineage: Eukaryota > Metazoa > Chordata > Actinopteri > Mugiliformes > Mugilidae > Chelon > Chelon labrosus. The sequence goes on along the minus strand of NC_140351.1, from coordinate 2,194,298 downwards.
GGCAGCTCCCCTGCATTACTGTGTCCTAACAGCCTTTAAGCTTCATTGACTTTAACAACTAACAGTGGACATTTTCTACAGTTTCTGATACAAACACTCGTCTTGAACTAAAGAACATTTACAGATTTATGGAGGAAAGTTCTGGATGAACATGAATTAGATTCAGTTGGTGATTAAACATATCAGATCTACAACAGTAACAGACAGTGAACTTACTCTAGTTTCTCCAGTCTACAGTCTGGACTCTCCAGAAAACCACACAGCTGCTTCACTCCTGAATCCTTCAGGTCTTTGTTGTTACTCAGGTTCAGATGTTTCAGATGGGAGGGGTTGGACTTCAGAGCTGGTCCCAGAGAATCACAGCTGATCTCTGACAACCTGCAGCCCCTCAATCTGAATAAAGTATTAAAGTGATCTCCAATTAAATGTATGATGTATGATGTGTTCTTCAGGTGTTTGGAAAAAAAATGAGAAAAAGAACAAACTTCTTCATAATCGTGCTCATTGAAATACTGAACATTTATCAACTAAAGAACATTTGACACATCAGTCAATGATTTGAACTGAATAAATAAAGAAAACCTACAACAGCTCCAGTCAGTGAACTGACCTCAGAGTCTCCAGTCTACAGTTTGGACTCTCCAGTCCAGCAGACAGATGCTTCACTCCTGAATCCTTCAGGTCATTATTACTCATGTCCAGCTCTGTCAGATAGGAAGGGTTGGACTTCAGAGCTGAGGCCACAACTTCACAGTGAGTCTCTGAGAGTCTACATCCAGTAAATCTGTGATTAGAAAACATATAAACCTGTTGTAAAATCAGATCATTTACATTCTAGATACAGACTGAATGAGGATTAAACAGAGTGAGGTGATCATCTGATGAACATCTGATTGATTCTGTTAATGATACGACTCACTGAGCCTTTCTGCAGTTCCTCACAGCTGGGATCAGTCTCCGTCGTCCCTCCTCTGATGTGTTGTACTTCTTCAGGTCCAACTCATCCAGAACCTCCTCTGACATCTGCAGCATGTAGGCCAGAGCTGAGCAGTGGATCTCAGAGAGTTTCTTCTTTGATCTGTTCTCTGACTTCAGGAACTCTTGGATCTCCTGATGAACTGAGAGGTCGTTCATCTCCATCAGACAGTGGAAGATGTTGATGCTTCTGTCAGGAGACATTTCATCAGTGTTCATCTTCTTCAGCTTGCTGATGGCTCTCTGGATAATTTCTGGACTGTTCTTTGTCTGACCCAGCAGACCTCTTAAGAGTCTCTGAATGGACACTGTCTGACCCAGCAGACCTCCTAAGAGTCTCTGGTTGGACTCCAGAGAGAGGCCATGAAGGAAGCGAACAAACAGGTCCAGGTGACCATTTTTACTGAGCAGGGATTTCTTCATGGCTCCATACAGGAAGTCATCCAGAGACTCAGTGGAGACCTGGTGGTCTTTCCCCAGGAAGTCCTTCAGCACCTCTGTCTTCTTGTTGGTGCAACAGTGGAACATGTAGACTGCAGCCAGAAACTCCTGAACGCTCAGATGAACAAAGCAGTAGACTGATTTCTGGAAGATCACACTCTCTCTTTTGAAGATCTCTGTACAAACTCCTGAGTACACTGAGGCCTCTGTCACATTAAGACCACAGAGCTCCATGTCTTCTTGGTAGAACATGATGTTTCCTTTCTCCAGATGTTCAAACGCCAGCCTCCCCAGCTTCAGAAGAACTTTCCTGTCAGCCTCCATCAGCTCCTGTGGACTCGTCTCATGTCCCTCATGGTACTTGTTCTTCTTCCTCTTTGTCTGAACCATCACAAAGTGTGAGTACATGTCAGTCAGGGTCTTGGGCAGCTCTCCTCTCTGCTCTGTAGTCAACATGTGCTCCAGAACTGTAGCAGTGATCCAGCAGAAGACTGGGACTCCACACAGGATGTGGAGGCTCCTGGATGTCTTGATGTGGGAGATGATTCTGCTGGACTGCTCTTCATCACTGAACCTCCTCCTGAAGTACTCCTCCTTCTGGGCATCAGTGAAGCCTCGTACTTCTGTTACCCTGTCAACACATGTAGGAGGGATCTGATTGGCTGCTGCAGGTCGGGAAGTGATCCAGACCAGAGCCGAGGGAAGCAGTTTCCCCTTGATGAGGTTTGTCAGCAGCACGTTGACTGATGCCTTCTGTGTGACATCAGACACAACCTCACTGTTGTTGAAGTCCAATGAAAGTCTGCTTTCATCCAGGCCGTCAAAGATGAACAAAAGTTTACAGACAGCCAGCTCCTCTGCTGTGACCTTCTGTAATGTTGGATGGAAAACATGGAGCAGCCTGAGAAGACTGTACTGCTCATCTTTGATCAAGTTCAGCTCCCTGAACGAAAGCACAATCACCACACTGACATCTTGGTTTTCCAAACCCTCTGCCCAGTCCAGAGTGAACTTCTGCACTGAGAAGGTTTTTCCAACACCAGCGACGCCGTTGGTCAGAACCACTCTGATGTGTCTCTGTTGGTCAGGTAAGGCTTTAAAGATGTCGTGGCACTTGATTGGAGTGTCATGGAGGGCCTTCATCTTGGAAGCTGTCTCAAGCTGCTTCACCTCATGTTGGGTATTAACCTCTTCACTCTGTCCCTCTGTGATGTAGAGCTCAGTGTAGATCCTGTTGAGGAGGGTACCACTTCCTGTTACATCACTTCCTTCAGTCACACGTTCACATGTCCTCCTCAGACTGATCTTATGTTCATCTAAAACCTTCTGCAGACCAACATCTGCTGGAAAGAAGAACAAACGTGAGACAGAAAGAAAACAGTCATCCCTGTTTGAAGTCACAAAGAACAGAAAACTGACTTAAAATGTTTTGTAAAGAGTTTTTTTCTTCTCATAATAACTCATTTTTAGAGGAAACATTAGAAATGCTCTTTGTTCTATCAGCCTCTGAGGGGGCGTGTCAGTGTTTGATTGACAGCAGAGGCAGCTCGTCTGCAGCTCTTCATCTAACAGCTCACTGTGGTTGTTCCTTCCTCTCTGTAACATTTAAGACTGATCCACTAATAAAATGATGAGCAATATGTTCATCTCTTGTTTTTAACTGCACTAACAACAAAATACTGCTAATCAGGTGACAAACATTTCCTCTGGCTGTTTCACAATAAAAGCCTCTTAGTGGCTGGTCACAACAGGAACAGATTAATTTATATCAACAGTAATTAACAAAGCTCAGTTATGAGTAAAATAAGGCTGGTATGTGAAGTGCAGGGAAAGAAAAGAGAATAAATAAAACTGTAGGAAACTAATAAATGATTTTATCAAGAGTCCATCAGCAGACAGATGTACAGTCTTACTTGTTCTGGATCTTGGTCCACACTGGGGACAGGAGGAGTCTCCTGATGAAGCAGACTGGTCCCAGTATGAGGTGATGCACTGTCTGCAGAACCAGTGTCCACAGCTGCTAGAGACTGGATCCTTCAGGACGTCCTGACACAAAGCACAGCAGGACAGCTGCTCCTCCACAGAAACATGACTCCTCTTCCTCTCTCTGTCAACACATTTCTTCATCACTAAAATCATTTGCAGATTGTCAACATTTGACATCACTGTCCAGAAGCTCAGACGCTCACAGAGAACAGGAAAAGTTTGAATTGACTTCCTTTGATTTCAACTCTCCTGCTTTCATCAACACCAATCAACTGCTTTTCCTATCTGGCTGTCTTATTAAACACTGAGTCATCTACCTGCCGTTTGCTGTTAATACAAACTCAACACTTCCTGCAGAGACTTCACAGTAAAAGCCTTCCATCAAAGAGAGCTGATTATGTCCTTCACTGTTTTATCTTGAGTTAGTTCAGTCTGAACTGAGCTTAGAAGAGTCTAAGAAGTGTTACTGATAGTGAACTGGACTGATAGGGAGTATTGATCAGATAAAGATCACATTCTAACTATACTGGCTAGTTGCTACACACTGACTATGGGAGGAGGAGAAAACTGCAGTTCAATCCATCCACTAGTAGCCCAGCTGAACATCTTTACACACTTCAACATTAGGACAAATATATCTGAATATTGATGAGTGGACATTCTGAAATGGAGGTTCTCAGGTGTTTTACTACACAAATACCATGAGTACTTCCTGCTTCTAAAACCCAGACCAGGATCTTACCTACCTGCACTAAAACATCTGCATCATGACTAGAAATCTTTCAGCAGAACATTTCTGCTTCATCCTAAAATCATCATCTTCCATCAGGTCAGTTTACAGTAGAAACAGTCTCTTACTTTGTGTCTGAGGGTCCACGTTCTTCACTGAAGTTTAGAGGATCATTTCTGGACCAGTCACTCTTCATAGACAGACAGCTGGATACTGGAGACTCTGGTCTCTGTCTGTGGTACTGACCTCTGCAGAAACAAATATGTTTTATTCTCATCAATCACTGATAAACTCTGAGATAAAGTCATTTCAGTAGCAGTAAACACACAAACTACAGCTGCTGCAGATAATGAGATGGTTTCATGTTTGTAACAGTCCTCTGAGATTAGATTACAGCTTTTCTAGGTGACTGACAGCTGTCAGAGAAGCTGAGAGGAAGACAGGACTCACTATTTATGTTGGAGTCACAAAAACCTTTTCAGAGTATTTTAGTAAAAATGAATCAACCATCAGAGACAGAAAATAAACTGGAACTGACAGAAGTGATTAAAATGAGTCATGAACAAGTTAGTAGTAGTTCTCTTACTTTGTGTCTGAGGGTCCAGGTTCTTCTCTGAAGTGTGGAGGATTTATTCCTTTGGACCAGTCACTCTTCATAGACAGACAGCTGACTCTGTCCTCCTCTTCCTCCATCTTCTGGACTTCAGTCAGTCTGAGAGGTAAACCAGAAACACTCAGTGAGTTTACATCAACTTCAGTTACAGTACTCCAGGTTGATCAGAGACTGATGGGAACTGTAGTTTTTATTAAAGATTTATCTGTCAAGTTAAAATAAACACTTGTGTATTTTAGAATATGGACAGAAAACCACAAGCACACGTTGTGTTTAAGCTTTAAAAAGTAAAAATGAACTTCCAGACTTTTAGAACAGAAGTTAAAAAGCTGCGTCAGTAGCTGTTAGCTTAGCATAAAAATAATTTAGCTTCAAACTGAAGGAAGAGAAGAGTAAAATGATTCTATAATGTATATTAATCATTTAGTTCAGTGAAACTTTAACAAAGCAACAGAAAAGTCCAACAAACTAAAGAAGGAAAACCGTTAGCATTAGCATTAGCATCAACGGTCCCTCTGCAGTCTTCAAAGTGACAGTTGATGCTAATGCTACATTTGTCTGCTAACAACGCAGTTAGCTAACTTATTTAAAAATGAACTCAAAACACTTAGAAACAGGAGAAATCATTAAAGTCATTCACCTCTAACACGATAATTTAATTTAACACAAACACAGAGAATTATCGTTTCTGTTCCAACTTCCGTTACTGTCATTAACGGTTATCACATCCGGATACGTTCCTTTCAAAATAAACTAAATAAACAGGAAATACAAAATAAAAGCAGTGGAAGGAAAAACACGGAAGAACACAAACACATTTTCAGTACCGAAACAAACATTAAAGGTCATATATAATATAATATAATATAATATAATATAATATAATATCAGAGTCAGTCTGACTGAGAACAGGAAGTAAAACACAAACTACACAGTTTAATAAAAGCAGCAGAACTACAACTGATTAATCACTAGTTTGTTTCAATGGTTGAATCAAACTGTTAAATTCTGACTCTTCTTCCCTCTACAGTCCACATGAAGAAGAAGAAGAAGAAGAAGAAGAAGAAGAATATTAACACTTACGTCGCTTCAACCTTCAGTTTTCCTCCTTCTACTCTGAATCAAAATGGAGTCTGAACAAACTTTAGTTTCGTTTCTGCTCCGTTTACCGGAAGTGACGTGTGTGTGTGTGTGTGTTAGTTCTTGTACAGCTATCTCTGTGATGACCAGTTGGAGTTTTCATTTTGGCTGGTCCTGTCTTCTCGTCCTCTTCTAATGGAGTCAGTCTGAGATGAATCAGGACCAACAAGTCTTTAAAGAGACACACTCCAAGAAAACTCCACACACACATTTCTGTCTGTGTGTTTGTTTTGTCCACCTCAGAGTTCCCTCCCTGTTCTCATGAAACTTGATCACCTGCTCAGGTGAGCTCCTCCTCTCTGGGTGTGGATCAGACTGTGCAGGTAAATCCAGGACAGCATTAGAGAACAGTGTTTTACTCTGGTTGTAGAAATCAGTTAGAAAGTGTAGCTAGAAAAGACTGATTAGTAAATGAATCTTTCAGATCAAGTGGATTGTTTGAGTCTAATAGCAGCGTGTTAGTGTGACTTAGTTCAGACTCATGGAGTGATGATGGAACAAACAGTCAAAGCTTTAACTGGAGTGAAAGGAACAGTATCACAGAGCAGACATGATCTGTTCCAGGTGCTGACTTCTGAAGAATAAGACTGACATTAAATGTGACATGGAGACAGGGAGGTTTAGCTCCATGACACAATGACTGATGAACTGATAACACAGACATGGGTCCCACACTGTGCTGCTATCTGGAAAACAGCTCTGATACAAACGCACCTGATGCCACTTTACTACCAACGTGACGTTCACCTGTTGTCAGCTGTGCAGGTGCAGCGCTAGGCTGCTCAGCTGGATGCTAACCAGTCTCTTTTGACTGAGTCTGGTTCTGTTCTGGTTCTGGTCCTGTGCTGCTTTCTCCGTCTGAATGCTGAAGAATCCCACTGTGACCTGGGAGTCCACGTCAACAGCTGTTTTACCCCGTTAGCCCTGAGCATAAAACTAGCTTCATTTATTTGTTGACTTGTACAGATCTCTGTCCAGAGTTGGATCTCAGCTGCTGTGCTGTCCTTGATCATTTAGAAGGTTGGATCAGACATTACAGAGAAAAGAGGAAGGATTCATTCCAGGACCTACATTGATGGACAGTGTTAGCTCCATGCTAAATGCTAATCCATCATCCACTCTACTGTCCACTGTTTACATACGTGTCAGCTGGAGCTGTTGTGCAGCACGTCTTGAAACACACCTGAGAAATAGGCCAGAGTGACGAGGCGTGACAGCTCTTTCATTTGTTGAGACCTGATTTAATTCCAGTCCAGGAGAGACAGGAGACGCGTCCACCATTCACTGCTCAGAGATACAGCAAACCATGACCAGGAAGTAACTGGGACACCTGTCTGACCTCTGACCTTTTCTAGATGTCAGAGGAACTCAGAACTACTTGTGCTCTTTGGTTTTAGTTGTTGTTCTTCTAAGAAGTGCATCGTTGTCTAGGATTGAAAGCCAGCCTCTTCTTTAGCTCCCAGCATCCACACTAACTAACTAACTCCAGAGGAAACACACCACGTCTACAAGACATGTCCTTTTAGAAATGAAATGTCATTTATCTGGCTACTTTCTAGCAGAGATTACGCTATAAATAAATAGAAGAACTCAGTGTTTGTTAATATGACTCATGATGTTAATGAAGCAGCTGTGGCTGATAACCAAGCACAGACATCTATTAAAGTACAGCACTGTTACTGCTGACATCTGTGCATCTCTGCATACGACTGTCTGCTGGCGTGCAGACCGACTCCGCCTCCGCCTCCTCGCAAGGAGCTACGAGGCTGCAAATAAAAAAGTTGTCCTTATCCTCAACAAGCATTCTCATTCTGTCACCATAGCAACCAGGACATTTAGGCCTCACCCCCCTGGCTTTGTCGGGGTGCAGGCCGTGTTGGTGTCTGTGGCTCTGGCCGGTGCTCGTGGCCAGCGTTGACCTGAGGTGTTGTGGTCTAGGGGAGGCCAGGTGAGGACTGAGGTGGTGGTTTATAACGGGAGAGGTGTGGCTGCTCACAGGACTGTCCAGAGGTCCAGACAGAGAGTCGGACATCTTGATCCGACTGCTGAACAGCTGAGGAGACAGAGACGGAGGTTCAAGCTTTTCAGTGTCCTTCACTCACTAACAAGAGCTGAATCACTCAGACACCTGGACCTGCACAGAGTAGAGAGACTCAAAGAGATGAGGCGTCCCTCAGAGACTGAAGGAGCTGCTGATGGCTGTCAGTACAAGTCAAGACTCAAGGGTTAGGGTTAACCTGTTCTCAATGTCCCAGGACGAAGACAGGTCGCCCATGTCCACTGGCTGGAAGTGGATCTGTCGAGCTAACTCCATAACGTGCAGATGAAGACCTGCGGAGAGAAGGGGTGTGTCTGTGTGTGTGTGTGTCAGGCTGCATCCTGCTGGGGATGGCTGCTGTAAACCATCAAGGAGTGTCATTGCTATGGGGTGGGGGGGGCCTGGTCTGGTCTAAGTGGGTGCTACATGTTGGAAGATAAATGTAGGAAATGTAAAAACTCTCTGACTCTAGCCTGAAGGTGTCTCATGTACCTTCCAGTAGATGCTTGAGGTCCCACAGGACGGAGTAGTGCTGGCGGCGGATAGCCAGGAAGACGATGTCAGCCTTCCCCACAGCGTCCTCATGGTGGCTCACGTCCACCACATGAGGAAATGAATGGGCTGCTAGTTTGGGATAGCGGCTGCCCACCACCACATGGAAGCCACAGCGCAGCAGGCGCATGGTCAGACAATTGGAAAAGTCTCCTGAACCCAGGATGGCCACTGTGGGCGGGACAGGGGAACGGGACGGTCCCGTATCTGCAGCCGTGTTCTTCTTCATGCTGAGGAGGAGGAGGAGGAGGAGGAGGAGGAGGAGGAGTAGAGGAGGAGGAAAGGGAGGAGGAGGAGGAGGAGTAGGAGGAGGAGAGGGAAGAGGAGAGGAGGAGGAGGAGGAGGAGAGGGAGGAGGAGGAGGAGAGGAGGAGTAGGAGGAGGAGGAGAGGAGGAGGAGGAGGAGGAGAGAGGAGGAGGAGGAGAGAGGAGAGAGGAGAGGAGGAGAGTAGGAGGAGGAGGAGGAGGAGAGGGAGGAGGAGGAGGAAGAGGAGAGGGAGGAGGAGGAGTAGAGGAGGAGGAAGAGGAGGAGGAGGAGGAAGAGGAGAGGGAGGAGGAGGAGTAGAGGAGGAGGAAGAGGAGGAGGAGAAGGAGGAGGAGAAGGAGGAGAGGAGGAGGTGGAGGAAGAGGAAGAGGAGAGGGAGGAGGAGGAGTAGGAGGAAGAAGAGGAGGAGGAGGGAGGAGGAGGAGGAGGAGGAAGAGGAGGAGGAGGAGGGGAGGAGGAGGAGGAGGAGGAAGGAGGAAGGAGGAAGGGCGGAGGAGGAAGAGGAGGAGGAGAGGGAGGAAGGAGGAGGAAGGAGGAAGGGAGGAGGAGGAGGAGAGGGAGGAGGAAGAGGAGAGGGAGGAGGAGAAGGAGGAGGAGAGGGAGGAGGAGAAGGAGGAAGAGGAGGAAAGGGAGGAGGAAGAGGAGGAAGAGGAGAGGGAGGAGGAGAGGGAGGAGGAGGAGGAGAAGGAGGAGGAGGAGGAGGAGGAAGAGGAGGAGGAGGTGGAGGAGAGGGAGGAGGAGGTGGAGGAGAGGGAGGAGGAGGAGGAGGAGGAAGAGGAGGAGGAGGAGGAGAGGAAGGGAGGATGAGGAGGAGGAGGAGGAGGAAGAGGAGGAGAAGGAGGAGGAGAAGGAGGAGGAGGAAGAGGAAGAGGAAGAGGAAGAGGAAGAGGAGAGGGAGGAGGAGGAGTAGAGGAGGAAGAGGAGAGGGAGGAGGAGGAGGAGGAGGAGATGGAGGAGGAGGAGGAGGAAAGGGAGGAGGAGGAGGAGGAGGAGGAGGAAGAGGAGGAGAAGGAGGAGGAGGAGGAGGAGGAGGAAGAGTAGGAGGAGGAGGAGGAAAGGGAGGAGGAGGAGTAGAGGAGGAGGAAGGAGGAAGGGCGGA